>NC_056747.1:661473977-661533632 GCF_019279795.1 Protopterus annectens
TATATATATATATATATATATATATAGTATATATGCATATATATATATAAACATATATATATATATATAGTATATATGCATATATATAAACATATATATATATATATAGTATATATGCATATATATATATATATATATATATATATATATAACATATACATCTAAGCTTGCTTTGATAAATACAATACTAGCAGTACACAGTCTACAACAAGGTACAACTGAGGTGTGGCAGGTCCCCGAGGATGTAATTCATGTATAAGAATAGTAGATATGGAGGTACTGACCTTTGAGGGACACCTTTATTTAATTGCAACTTCTTGAGCTATCACTTTCTCTTATAATCCAAAAAGACAGTTTAGCAAAATAGTTTTTGAATCACAGTGCGACGGTACTGAAGAACACAGACTTGGTTAGATTAGTGAGTAAAGTACACTGATTAACAACCTCAAAGGCCTCTTTTGAAATCAAGGAACATGGCCCCTGTGAAAAAGACCATTTTCCATGCTGCAATAAATCTGGCTTGTAAAATTATATAGAGCAGATATAGTACTGTAGTTGGGGTGGAATCCATGCTGTCTGTCAGAGAAGATATCATGCTTCTGTAGGCATTCTAGAATTTACCCATATAGTAACTTTTCTAAAATCTCATCCAGAGAGCATAAGTTAACAATAGGTCTACAGTCTGAGGCTGCTTTAGAGAGTATAAGACTTGCTTAGTTAAAGACACAGACTCATTATTCCGAGCACAGAAGATAACCATTGGTCTGTGTTCCTGAACTTCTACAATGCCATCAAGTAAAACTGAGCAAGTGGTGTATGGCTCCTCTCCCCTCATCCAGCTTGATCACTTGCTCCAGAGGAACATGATACAGGCATGCACAGAGTCCTACAAGTCCACTCATTCTTCCGCAATAACCCTAATCAGCCTTCCATTCCTCAGTGAGAGTTGGGTGGTAAGGAGTGAGCCAGCTTTCTGTTCCCACAGTCTGCCTACCATCTCAACCCTGGCAGTACCTCCCTCCTCCAGATTCCTCCAAGCCTGCAATTACTACTACTTGTGGGGAAGCATTGCTTCTCACACTAATTTTCCCTCGGTTACTCAGTCCAGTTGTGGTATGGTGGTGTAAGCTTGGCCAGCTCAGAACTCCACTAGATGAGCACCTGCTGCTCCCACTAGATATCACCCATGTGGTGAGCCACAGCTCCCTATCTTCTTCCCCTCAGGATGGGCAAGGCAGCAATAACCGCTCACTCCCATTCTCCATACACAAGTCTACAGGCGCACAAGCCACTAGCCAAACATAGGTTGCCCCCACCTTTGTTGAGCATTTAGACCTCCACACAGTGTTACAACTTGTGTCTTACTCAAGACACACCTGCAGATTCAATGACTGAAGCAACAGAGGATACTTCACTCCATCAGATGTTGACTATTTTCCACACCATGCTGTATGTTTGGTAATAGGAGTTTTTCTGGCAGCCTCAGTCACCTCTCTGCCGCTGACATTTCAAATGCACTTGATGCTCCAAAATATCATGTGGAGATCTTGCTTAGTAACAAGTTTGAAGATGGAGCTGGCAATTACCTTAACAAGGGGACAATCCTGGGTTGTACAGGGAGAAAATATTGTACTGCAAGGGACATGTGAGCCTGAAATCATAACCTTCTTAACCACTGTGGGGAGATGAGAATGTACTTTGATCATTCTTCACTGACTTTTTCCAGTAGGAAAATGAAGACGAAAGGTGAAAAGGAATGGGAAATACTCACTGCCAGTGAACTAATAACTTATGCAGAGCTAACTGTCTTCTAGCTTGTGGAAGCAAGCACAGCACAGAGAACTGTGCTCTCCTTTCTGGCAAAAAGGTCATTCTCTTGGGTGCCCCACTCCTGAAACACCTAAAACAAGCAGTTCAAAGGGAAGGCTGGAACTGTAGTGGAGAGGTCCTACTATCAAATTCAAGTCACTCAAAATGTAAATGTCTGATAATGAACTTGGATGGCTTACCTACTCTCAAAGCAAAGTGTTTCTCTGTAAGAAATACTAAGTAAATTCTACCTTACATGTAGGTGGACCACATCATGGCTTCATTGTTTGACCTCAGCAGGACTGATGGATCTCAAATCCCCTTCTAGTACTGGTTGGGCAAACAGAATCACCCTCAAGGTTAGCAAGTTTACTTCCAACTTTACCATACCAGTGGTTCCATATGAACCGTTTTAGGGAAGACTCCAAAGTAAGCCCACAAGCCATTCATAAGGCATTTGTCACACAAAACAGTGATGGGCTCAATGGCAGGAAAAGACCATGTACATTGAGGCTGGTAAAGATAGTTCATCTTTTCACAGCACAGAGAATACAAGTCCGACTCCAAAAGAAGATCACTGATGACTCTGGAGTTAGAGAATAATTAAAAAAGCTGAGGACGGCGGAGTGGTGCAGCGGTAGTGTTGTCGCCTTACAGCAAGAGGTTCTCTGGTTCAATTTTTGGCTGGAGTCCATTCTGTGCAGGAGTCTGCATGTCCTCCCTGCATTCGTGTGGGTTTTCTCTGGGTAATCCGATTTCCTCCCACGTTACAAAGACATGCATCTGAAGCGTTTCTCCCCAGGTCTCCACTGAAAATTGCCTTCCTTCCAAGTCAGACTTCCCCAGTAAACAAATATTAAATAAATAAATTACACTGAAGGGGCATATGTCAGATGGCCTGCCTTAGAAAACACACTCCCATGTTCTGCTGGGGTCCTCTTGATCAGCAGGAATGACTGGTAATGGTAAGTGTTAAGCTACAATACACACAAAGAAACAGCCACTTAGCAAGCTTCAATAAGGCAAAACAGGTGGAGTTTTTCACATCAGTTTATTTGGTACCTCGGCTTTTCGCCTGCAAGGAATATTCACATTCAGGTACACCCTTCCTTTATACCCCTAACAATTAAGTAAAATCAATTGAATTTTGGAAAAAAATATGTGTTATGGAATGTTAAAAGGAAAAAGAAAAAATTATGTATGGCTTTACTAGAAAGGCTCACCCAACTCTGCTACACTTTGCTGTGAGGGAAATGTTAGTTTGCTTTTTATTTGTTGTATTTTGTATTACTTTACTGCCTTTTTCTATTTTGAATACTGTGATTTGTTTTCTTTACCTTCTGCTTTACTTGTATTCTGCTTTTAAATGCATATTAAAACTTGGAAAGAGACCACAGCTCTGTCTCTTGTGAGTCGGGCAGAAACAGTTTTCCCACCCAAAACACACTGACTTTCTAGTTGCCTGCCCCTTATGTTAATTTGACCATATATCTCATTTCCTCTCTGCTTTTACTGGCTTATGTGAGTAAGCACAAAATTATCATTTTGTGAGATCACTCCCCTTCAACTATTTAAATTTATTGGCCATCCGACTGTATTCCATAGTACCAGAATATAAAAGTGACCACTCCCTTTCACCGCTAAAACTTAACTTTTTAGACAAGTAAAACTCAAGTTACCTACTTTCACATCTAATTCCTCTAGTGCACACTGCAGGGTTTAGGATAAACCATTTTCTTCATCTTACCTTTAAGCATTTATTCCAAGACCACCAGTTATTGGAGAGCCCACATTCTACCTCTCAGTAGTCATCTTGGAATTAGTGCTTCTGTTTTCTCCTGGTGAGAGAAAGAATGCAGTTACATTATTTCCTGGAGACTGCTGATCACCATAAAGCTTAATAACTGCTTTATATGTGACAGCTTGGAATCTGTGCTTATATTCTGATCCTGGTGAGAGTAGGAGCAGAGTGCATTGATTCCTGACTCTTTCTGGTTGGAGTCTCTGTGACTAGCACTTGTTCTAAAACCTGCTGAAAAGAACTAGGAAGCCTTAAACTGATACAAGCACTCATCTCTCCTTGTTAATAAGGAGAAATTAATCGTAGGCACTAAACAGCCTATAATTGCAAAGTACCTTGCCAAGGTTGTTTTTCTTTCGTCTTTTCCCGATTAGGGGTCACCACAGTGGAACTCTGGTCCGCTAATGATTGGCAGTCGATTTTTATGGTGCCGAGGTGCCAGCCCGACACCCAACCTTCAACGAAGGCATGCCCATTCACGCATGTCTTTCAAATGCCACTTAACTGTGGGGAGGACATGCAGACTGCACACAGAAGGTGCTCCAGCCGAGAATCGAACGGGAGAACCTCTTGCTGTGAGGCGACAACGCTACCTCTGCACCACCGCGAACATAGGTAAAGGGGAAAAAAAAACACCTAACCAGGCATGTCCAAGGGTCAGCTTCGGGTGATTTCTCCTGTTCACCTGGTGAATCTGGGCATACTGGGGCAATGCAGCAATTGCCTCATGTACACAGACAACCCACTCCTCCCATCACCAAACACTACAACCTGCAAGAGATGCACTTACATAGCCAAACTGGAAAGAAAGCTCTCTCCCGCCAAGATTGTGCTAGACAATCAAGAGGAGAAGGTTAACACTCACACTACACCTCAAGGAACACATAGCCCTTCAAAACCCTCACCACCTACACCCACATATAGCAACACTAAACACACATATGCAGAGGCCATTAACATTAACCTGCCCAAGCAACAAGGACCTCTGAAGCTGAAATGCAAACAAACACCAATCACAACCAAAGTATCACATAGCTCACAACACCAGTGTGCACCCAACAACAGCCCCTAAGGCAAGACAACATACCAACACTTTAGTCACAGGTGACTCTATAGTCAGGCACACTGATGTCCCACTCACCAGGCTGAACAAGGAGAAAATTACAGTCAGCTGCCTGTCGGGTGCCAGGATCCACCACATAACGCATGCACTCAAGTCACTCCACAACAAGTACAAATACGACTCTGTCATTGTCCATGTTGGAGTGAATGACTTGAGATGTGCCTCCCTGGACTACATGAAAAGAAACATGGAAGAGCTCTTGGATCATGTGACCCAGGCAGGTATGACCCTAGCCCTGAGTAGCATTGCCTTCACCCAGAATGATACCATAGTATAAGGACAAAATGATAGACTTCAACAATTGGCTAAGCTTCTGGTGTCATTCAAAGGAGATCCAGTATCTGTCTGCCTGGGACGAAATGATCGACAAACCACGATGCTTTTCCAGAGATGGTCTGCACCTGTTGGCCCTAGGATTCAGGTTACTGGCTAAAGCTCTTGCCACCCCTATAGTACCTTTTTTAAGCAAGGCTCAAAGGACAAAACCACCACCATAAAGATACAAGAATGCAAAATCTGAAGGTAAGCAAGTCTAAACCTCAAAATACACTCTCTCGAGGCACTCCTAAAAATGGAGAACATTGATATCTGTGCAGTAACTGAGACCTGGTTCAAGGGTCCAGAGAGCACCCCTGCAATACCAGGCTACAACTCTTACCACACTTTTCGGCCACCAAACCATGACTGAAACATTAAAGGTGGAGGAGTGTCCATATTTACCAAGGATATTCACATCTCCAGGCTAGTTGCCCAACACAATGCATTCGAAATTATCAAGGTGCAACTAACACTAGGTAAGACTGCAATACAAACTGTAGCTTGCTACAGATCCCCCACCATGCCCCAGGATTCTCACTACACCTTTCTAAACATGGTGGAAAACATTACGATACAACCAAACACACTAATACTGGGTGATTTCAACTACCCTGCCATTAACTGGGAAAACTACTCATGTACCAACACCTTTGCCCAACGGTTCTTGGAATTCATAAATTCCAAAGCCCTGGATCAACTAATCCATAGTCCACCAGGGGCACCAATATCCCGGACCTGGTCATTACCAACATGGGAAATTGATGCTCCACACCAGTGATCATCCCCTCGTTGGTTAGGTCTGACCATAAGCTAATCACCTTTGACATCCACATCCCACCCCCACCCCCCAGTAAGGAAACATCCGTAAAAAACTTCTCCAAGGCCAACTTCATGCTACTCAAGTCAGAAGTGACAAATTTCACGACACCCATGCAGATGGGAACTGAAAGTTCGACTGCCAAATCCTACACTAAAGCACTGTATAAGCACATCCACTCATGCATGAATCGTGCCATCCCAAATAGAACCAAGACACTCTCCTCCAACAAAAGGAAGCCAATCTGGTGGTCCCCTGTCATAAACTATACAACAGAAGGAAGAAACTGTTGCAGAAGAGAGGAAAATCCCAAAATGCAAAAAACTCCCTTACCAGTCTCATTTAAAAGCTGAGATCCCTCATAAAATCCTCCAAAGCTAGTTACGAAAATAAAATTGCCAAAGATTCCAAAGACAACCACAAGGTATTCTATAGCTATGTCAAGAATCTAAATGGCAATGCTCAGATCTGCTCTGAGCTACAACAGAATGGCATTAAATATACCGATCTCAAGGACATTGCCAATATCCTGGCAAATCGATTCAGTGCCATCTTCATCCCCCTCTCGCCCCCTAAAGGGCCCATCTCAATATAGAAAGATTGCCATATTCCAGTAATCACAGCCACACAGATAAAACCGCACTCTCCAAAGCTAAGAATACAGCATCCATGGGACCAGACAACATCCCAAGCTGTGTACTACATGAACTACAAAACGAACTGGCACCTCACCTAAGTATCATGTTTAATCATAGCCTCACCTCAGGCTTTGTGCCCACCGAGTGGCACACAGCTACAGTTTATCCCACTCCACAAGGGGGGATCTACCTTGGATCCTGGGAACTACAGTCCCTTCACTGATCTGCAAGGCCATGGAACGTATTATCATGGAACTTATAAACCAAGACATTGGCAACCTTCAAACACTGGACCCCACCCAGTTTGGGTTCGTGAAGGGCCAACCGTGTCTCTTGAATCTGACTGACTTCTTTGAATCAGTCTCCAGAGCAGTGGACGAGGGTAAGGTGGTCCACACAGCCTATATGGACCTCGCCAAGGCCTTCTACACCATCCCCCACTCTGGAATCATAGATAAACTTACTAAGCTGGGCATAAATCCCTACATTACTCAATGGGTTGCCAACTGGCTTACTGACAGAACCCACACTGTAAAAGTAGCCGACTCCAAATCCAGCTCCAGACAAGTGGAGTATCTCAGGGTTCAGTCCTGGGACCACTCTTGTTTGGCATCTACTTCTCTGAAGTACAGGCCAACACTAAGGGACTCTGGCTAACAAAGTTCGCACATGACTGCAAATTGGGAGCCATTACTGAATCCCCAAATTATGTGGATATTCTACAAAAGGGCCTTACAGAAACAGATGCTTGGTGTCAGAGCCATGGGCTCAAACTCAATGCCAAGAAGTGTATAGTTATCCCCTTTGGGAAAAAACATGTACCCATGAATTATCACATAGGTGGCAATACACTAAACACTGAAAGTGTGATAAGAGACCTAGGAACACAGGTGGACAGTGGTTTCACCTTCGATAACCACATCGCCACAACAGTCAGGAAATCCTTCTATGTGGCACACCTCATCACTAAGGGCTTTTCATCCAGAAAAAAGGAGGTCATTGTCCCACTGTACTAATCTCTCATTAGACCCATCATAGAGTACAACACCCCATTTGGTATGTACCTCAAGACATCTGCAACTACTGGAAAGGCCGTAGAAACACCTCACTAAAAGAATCACAGGCCTAAAGCAAATGCCCTATACTGACTGACTAAAAAAACTCCAGCTATACTCTGTTGCATATTGTCTACTCAGATGCGATCTCTGCTTAACATACAAGGCCATGTCAAACCCAGAGCTGTTGGACATGCTACACAAAGAAATCCCAATCCATCAGAGCCACATGTTCCAGGGACCTAAACCTTGTCATCACAATGAACAAAACATGCTGGAGAGATAGGTTCCTGACCCAGAGACTCCCCATACTCTGAAACAGACTGCCCATACATCTCAAGCATAGCACCTACTTGGCCCTCTTCAAAAGGAACTTTGACAGCTGGATGGGAGATAGGAAATTTACCCCGGGGATCACGTCAGTCGCTCTGCAAGACAGGAGTCCAGGGAAGTAAATATTGTGGGCAGAAATAGCCAGGGAATTGTTATGGCTAGGCTTGTACAGGCCCTAGGGCCAATAGCCTAGTTTCAACCTATGAACCTGTGTGTCACTTTAATAGGGTTATTAGGTTTGATTGTATTCACCGCAATTGATTTTACTTGATTGTTAGGGGTATAAAGGAAGGGTGTACCTTAATGTGAAAATTCCTTGAAGGCGAAAAGCCGTGGTACCAAATAAACTGACATGAAAAACTCATCCTGTTTTGCCTTATTGAAGCTTGCTACCTGTATTTTTTTATGTAAAGTGTTAAGCTACAACTCTACAACAAAGGTACCAAAATACAGATTTGTTACATTTGTATTTTTTTTAATGCATTAAAGAAAGATTTCAATAATGAAGCCTTTTGTAAATGTTTTGGTAATGCGACATTATGTAGGTATGTACACCTATGCATTTATTGTATACAGTATCTGCTTTGTAGCAGGAAGCACACTTACTTTTGTGGTGGAAGATCTGATCTGATGGACATAGCTTCCATTCCCACCCCAGGTAGATGGATTAATTTTCCATTACTGACACTTCATGCACCACTAGGGGATAATGCACTCACGAGTATGTCATCCTTCAGATGAGACATTAGACCAAGGTACCATCTGCTTGAGTCTGTGGTAGTTCAAGCAAATCTAAAAGATCCCACTGCACTTATTGAAGAGAGTCGGAAAATTTCTCTTATTCCTTAGCCAAACTCTCCTTAATCAGTATAAATACCTCCTTGGATCTCCCCTGAAGAGAGGCCACTGGCCTAGTTAGACTAACCCAGTCAACAAGAGATTAATAAATATTTACATAGGACAGAGACATTGTCTGCAAATTTCACTGCTCTCTTAGCTGAGTGACATTTGCAAAATGTATGTATACCCTTTTTATTTTATTTGATCTGATGCGAGTATGGGTTTTATGTTTAAGGTTTTCTGTAAATTCACTACATTTCTTAATTTTTGTGAATGTTTTTTTTTTTTTTTTGGTTCATGTTATTTTTTGCCTTTTCTTTTTTCGGTGGAAAAAGACCATGGCCATGGGTCCACTTCACCTCTTTATATAAAAATAAATAACCAGTGATTTTTTTTCCCCCAGTTTACAGCAACTCCTGAGGCCTATGAATATAGCAAGACCAAGAAAGTGCCTTTCCAGGGCGTCACTTGATGATGGGACAATAGGTGTCCAACTACAGGAATATAAAGCAACCAATATCTCTGCAGTTACTTATATACACCAACTTTAAAAAAGGTGAAATTAAGCCAAATATGCATGGCTAATAATGGCAGTCCAGGACAGTGGTCTCTGTACATGTTGACTTACAAAGTCCTCTTAAAAAGGACGGAGAAACAGGCAAATGCAGGTTCTATAAAACAGAACTGGGAACAGTTGCATATCTTGCTGCCAAGTGCGATATACTCATGGCAAAGGGCCTGCATACTGAAAGGCACAATAATGCGTCAAGCCTGCTCTGCATTGGGGAATTGTGCAAATACTGCAATACAGAAGTAGCCAAGAAGCACTGGAAACAGACCAGGAAGCATTATACAGAATGATGAAATGTATACCACATGGGATCACCCATTACTAACAGTTCAAGAAATGCATGCAAGAAAACCAGGCAAAGTAGTTAATAAAAAAGACAGAAGTAGGAGCATTGATGAATGAAATTGCTACACCCTAGTGATTACAGTTTTACATACAGAGAAGCACAAAGTCATTAAAGTACCAGAATTTGCAAGCAAAAATGAGGGCAATGTAAAAGAACGATACCCGGACCTTTCCAAAAGTCGTAGGTGCAACAGGTCTAAACAGTACATCTATTTTTACACAGATATGCTACCAATGAATGTAACCCTGTATGAATTACAGAAGTATGTAATTCTAGGCACACTGCAGGTGCAGAGAGGACCACTTTTGGAGAACATCTAGAAATGTAACTGTATTAATTTCATTAACTCAAATTGTACCCTGACTTAGGAATGGGGTTCATTCCTGTCAAGGAATTAGAAACCCAAAAAGGCTTGGAAAAATTAAACTAAGAGAAAAGTCAAGAAGTGCAGCTAAAAATAGCGCAGGCTCTAAGAGCTATGAAGAGATGCATTGGACAAGCCTGGCACCAGTCCTGCTGACACAAGGCAGATGGGATACACTACTAAAGCGTTCGGTTCTACCTGTCATAATAGGAACAAGAGAGGAAAATTTGAAAAGTGATGAAGACGATGGTTAAGGAGACATGTTAAAAAAAAAAAAAAAAAAAAAAGCTTAGTGGTTCATGTCTGAAACTGTCGTTCTGAGAGGATTATATGCAAGAACAACCACAACAACAATGAAGGAATGCAATGAAAAAAAGGGATATTTGTTGAACTGCATTTGCTACTTATTCAAGGAATGGAATAAGCAGATAAAGTGGGTGTTTGTACAAAATCTACGCTACGTTTGTTACTTTTAATGCTTTAATGCTGTGACAGAGATGAACATAATCAATCACAACAATTCAATCATAACAGTACCTCAGACAAAGAATTATTCACAAATCTACCCAACTGCAAACAATAAGAGCAAAGAAAATGAACAGCTATTCTATAAACAGATGTACAGTACAAATTAAAATGCAATACAGCAGTGAGGGGTTAAATTAATTTCCAGAATTACCTTTTTTTCTGCCTTATCTTATTTTTATTATCCAGTTGCGTCAATCATCACCCCAGTATATGCATTACATTTTTTTAATTTACCTGACTCTCACCTCTGACTAGGGTACAAGGAGCACTACTGGAATTCTATCTTGATCAATATTCAGGTAGTAATTTACTTCTGCTGGAAATCTACCCCCATCTGCAAAAAAATGCATCATCTCCCAGCTCCCGCCCAGTATGTTAGCCTGTATGAGCTATCTCATTCATTGACTCCAGCAGGACATGAAATGAATAAGGAAGTGAGGCAGGAAAAAAGACCGTCTTTCATAATAAACCAGTTTGAAACCGGCAAAGATAATTAGCATAGCACCCAAAGGAATGGTATTATTGTCTTTTTTCTCTCCGCAATGATCTATCAGCTTGCAAATATAGTAAGGGTAAATGCTGAACTACATCTGTCACCTGCAGCATCAACAGCACTTCTAGGACTCCTCAAACAACTTGTGTTAACAGAGTGATGTTACCTCATGCACAAATCTCCTATAGAATGTTAAAATCACCTTCTTAATCCTCTTAGTGCTGCTATCCTGTGCTCTAAATCCTGATCCCATAAGTGTTAAGCAACAGTTTCACATTATAGGTCACCACCAAATCACTTAGCTCACAGCACACTACCCTTTAAAGAATTTCTGTGGGAACACATATTACAATTATCTAGACACAAGTGGGAGACAAATCTGTATTTCAACCAACAAGTCACAGACAAGGCTATTACAGGAACACAGTAATGTATTTCTTCTAACAAAGCAACTATGGAGTGACATCCCCTCAGCATAAATTACAGTTGTGTTAAGAGCTTAACATAACAGTAGATGTCCTACTTATCACTGTTGTAGTATTCCTTATTATTGTGATATCCTGCAAAGGGCAGCCCCATGTCCAGACAGCACACCAAAGCCTGTGCCCTTGCATGCACCGTACAGCAGACATATGTCCTATGTTTGAAAGCTTGAGGTACATAAGTGACATACAAGCACAAAATCCTAAGAACTGAATTGCCCCAGAAGAACTGGAGCAGCAGACAATGCACAAAAGAACATGGTACACATACATCGAGGAAAAGGAGTATCTTTGGCTACTGGGAAAACGGGAAACAACCAGGAGAAGGAGGAAGAGACAGAATACTGCAGCAGTAATAATAATGATAAGTAGGACATGTATTGTCATGGTAAGTTCTTACTCAACTCTACCATGTCCTTTCTTAATATTCAACCTTACCAGCCAATCAGTAAAACAGTTCACTGTACCTATCCAGGCATGTCCAAAGGGCAGTTTCAGGTGTACTCTCCCGGTTCAACTGGTGAATCTGGGCATTCTGAGGCAATGTTACAATTGCCTCATGTAGACAGACAACCCCCTCATCCTTCCACCAAACACTAATACATGTGAGAAATGCAATTATACAGCCAAACTGGGGGCTAAGCTCAGTTGGGAGGGTGGCCTAATGGTTAAGGTGTTTGCCTTACAAACACAAGGTACAGGGTTTGAATCTCACAGGGGATAACTAGCTAAGCTTAAAATGGCTCGCAAGGGCAGTTAGCCTAGTACGAACCTATGAACACCCTATGAACCCAAGACTGGACCAGGCAGTCAAGAGGAGAAGGGAATTACTTGCATCACACCACCAGTCTCACATAGACCTATGAAACCAGCACCAGGAAAAAACACACATAAATACATGAAAACATACTCGGAGGCTCTAAATAAAAATCTGCAGAAGCAACAGAGACCTCCAAAGCAGACATCCAAGCAACCTCCACCCCCCCAACACAAACCATGAAACACATACTTCACAAAACTAGTATGCCACACAATCACAGCCCTTAAGGCAAAATAACATACCTAACACACTAGTAATAGGTGACTCTATTGTCAGGCACACTGATGTCCCACTCACTAGGCTGAACAAGGAGAAGGCTACTGTTAGCTGCCTGTCGGGTGCCAGGATCCGCCACATAACACAAGCACTCAGGTCACTCCAGAACAAGTACAAATATGATTCTGTCATTGTCCATGTTGGTGTGAATGACCTGAGCCGTACCTCCCTAGACTACATGAAAAGCGACATGGAGGAGCTCTCTGATCACTTAGCTGGTATGACCTTGACCCTGAGCATTATCCTGCCCTCACCAAGAATGATACCACTGTATAGAGAAAAAATTATCAATTTCAACAGTTGGCTAAGCTTCTGGTGTCATTCAAAGGGTATCCAGTGTCTGTCAGCCTGGGATGACATGCTCGACAAGCCACGCTGCTTTGCTAGAGATGGCTTGCACCTGTCTACCTTAGGCTTTCGAATACTGGCCAAGGCTCTTGCCACCCCTATACTGCCTTTTTTAGGCAAGGCTCAAAAGACAAACCCACCACCGTAAATAGCACAAGTAACAAAAAACTGAGGGTAATGCTACTCAATGCCAGAAGTCGAAACCTCAAAATGCACGCACTCGAGGCACTCCTCAGTAAGGAGAAAATAGATATATGTGCAGTAACAGAAACCTGGTTTAAGGCTCCAGAGAGCACCCCAGCACTACCAGGCTACAACTCATACCATACATTTCAGCCACAAAACCCGGACCGAAATACAAAAGGCGGGGGAGTATCCATATTCATCAAGGATACCCACACCTCCAGGTTAAGTGGCACAGCACGATGCTTCAGAGATCATCCATGTGCAACTAACAATGGGCAAAACTGGTATTCAAATGACAGCTTGCTACAGATCACCCACCATGTCCCAGGACCCCCACTCTGCATTCCTGGAAACACTGGGAAACAAAGGTCCTACCAAACACCCTGATATTGGGTGATTTCAATTACCCAAACCTTAACTGCGGGAACTACTCAAGTACAAACTCCCTTGCCCAACATTTCCTAGAATTTATAAACTCAAACACCCTGGATCAACTGGTCACCACCCCCACCAGACGTGACAACATATTGGACCTGGTCATCACTAACATCGGCGACCGGTGTTACACACCAGAAGTCAACCCCTCGCTTGTTAGATCTGACCGTAAACTAATCACTCTGGATATCCACATTCCGCCACCACCCCCAGTCAAAGAAACCACCATGAAAAACTTTTCAAAAGCAAACTTCACGTTACTTAAGACCGAGATGGGAAGTTTCAAAGCCCCCATGCTAAAGGATAACGTTGTCCAAGCTGCAAAATCCTTTACTAATGCATTCTATGGGCAATTACAAGAATGCATGGATTGTGCCATCCCTAACAAAACCAAGACTCACTTCTCCAAGAAAAGGAAACCAGTCTGGTGGACCCATGCCATAAACAAGCTATACAATAGGAGGAAACTAGTACAGAAAAGAGTAAAATCCCAAGAAGGGAAGACATCCCTGATCATTATCAGCAAGAAACTACGTTCCCTCATAAAATCATCCAAGGCTAGCTTCGAAAAAAAAATTGCCATGGACTCCAAAGATAACCACAAGGCATTCTTTAGCTATGTCAAGAATCTAAGTGGCAATTCTCAGATCTGCTCAGTGTTAGTGCAGAATGGCACAAAATACACTGAACCGACAGATATATCCAACATCCTGGCAGACAGGTTCAGTGCAAACTTCACCCCCCTCTCACCCCCAAAAGGGCTCATAACTATACCAGAAGAATGTAGTGCCCCTGAAATCACAGACACTCAAGTTAAAACAGCCCTCTCCAAAGCCAAAAACACAGCATCAATGGGACTGAACGGTGTACCAGGCTGCGTCCTACACGAGCTCAAAGATGAATTAACCCCTCACCTAAACACATGTTTAAACTCAGCCTCTCCACAGGCTACGTTCCCACAGAGTGGCGCTCAGCAACGGTTATTCCACTCCACAAAGGTGGAGCCACAACGGACCCTGGGATCTATCGCCCTATAAGCCTGACTAGCTTGGTCTGCAAAGCTATGGAGCGCATCATGGATCTCATTAACAGAAACATTGAAAGAATGCCAAAATCCGCTCATCTAGAACACGGCAACAGTGCGATAAGCTGCCTTCAAACTGAGTCCAATAGAAATGTCCAAAGTAAAAATCACCACAGTCGTGGTAAAAATCAAAAATCATTTATTGAGGTTAAAAACAAGTGAACGTTAAGCGCTTTCACTCATACAAAAGTGAGCTTCATCCGAACAATTAGACCAACTGATACAAAGTTTTTAAATAGTTTCTTTTGGTGCCAATTCCACTTAAAGTGACACCACACTTATTAATTCATACTAAACAATTCATAACAAATATTAAACTTTATACTAAAGAAATTGCCTGCTACAAAATCTACTAATAACTTACAAATTAATGTAGCAATTTATAACAAAATGTATTAAAAATTAATACTAAAAAAAATATAACATCCATAATGTGAATTATCTGCCTTAATGGTAATCTAATACAAGATCTAAAAAAGAAGAAATAAGAATTCTAATAAAATTATCCTTCTATCTAATACTGAGTAAAGGTTTGATGGAAATATGGTCATTAAGACCTGGTGGTGTTGTGGCATCTGTTAACAATTGCCACCAAACTTCTTTATAAGCAAGTGTACTTTTATAATCACCACCTCTAGGATCCATCACAACATTTTCCAATATAGCAAATTTAAAAATGTGCTCTGAACCATATTTGTCTACATGCCTATATAAGGCATTGTTTATGCCCTTCATCCTGATACTATAAAGGTGTGCGTATATCCGTTTCTTAAAATATCTCTCTGTTTTTCCTATATAGTATCCTGGACAAGCCTCACATTTTGCTAAATAAATAACAAACTTTGAATTGCAATTTCCCTGTTTAAACCTCAATTTTGTCTTGTTAATATTGTCCAAAACAGTGCCTCCTCCTTCATTGATGGCATGACATTGATTGCAAGTGACACATTTTGATGTGTGTTTAGTACTGTTGTCCAACCCTATTGTCTCTTAAACCCCTTTCCAAATAGGCTTTGATGTTTTTCCCCATCTTATATACAAAAGCGGGTCTAGGGCCCAAAGTGTCTATTAAATCCTGGTCCACCATTAAGATACTCCAATAATTAGTCAATATGTCTTTTATTTTGCTTGAATGTGGTCCGTATTCTAAGACACATGCCCTACTAAACACTTTAGGGGTCTTCATGCTGTTGGTATCAATGACCATGTCCACACCTTTTTTATTAAGTCCCAATAATGGGATATATTTCACCCTCGGGGCTGTAGAAAGACCAAATGGCAAAGCAGAAAATTAACAACATGAAGAAGATACAGAAGACTGTAAAAAATTTCCTGAAAAGGGGATGAATGGGACTATGGAAATAAGCTCCCTTCAAATATAGAGATGCCAGAAAGGCTTGAGGCTTAAGTACTGGAAACAGAGTCTGAAGGGTTAACATTTTGAAAGAGAAAACTTTCAGAAAAGTGTTGAGAAAGAAAATATCTAAGCTAGGACTCCACAAACTCTCCTTTTGGGAACTTGAAACATCCTGGAATAGAAATCCTTGCCCTTCTGATAAGGTGGAATTGGCTGAATAGTGCCATGACACAGAAGACCTTGAATCAGTTGTGGGAAATGAGGCAGCTGGGAAGGTGGAGGCTGAGGAATACCTAAAAAGGGGAGAAGGGATTTCCACACCATTCTGTAGTCCTTGTAAATTACAGATAGAACCAATTCATCTCTTGTAATTCTTTGCCAAATGGTAAAGGACACAGGCAGTCTCTGAGACAGGGAATCTGCCCGAGAGTAAGAGGAAAGTAGTTACATGGAAGCAGGTTTATCAAGAAGGGAAGACTTTTGTCCCCTGCAGACATGAACTGGTTTCTCAGGAAAAATCCTTTCAGAGGACCAATTACACTTTTTGGGCTGCCTTTGATGTCTACGCACAGAAGGGCCTGCTTTGGAAGGACAGCTCCGCTGGTACTTAGGGACAAGAGAAAGGAAAATCTGCTTAATGTCTTGTATAAACTTACTCTTGTCCTATAACATGTTAAAGAGGTCTGCACCTGCAGAACCACACAATTTCTGAGTATCCAGAAAAGAAACCAACACTACAGCTTTGCCATCCTCTGGAAGAGATTGAAGCCTAAACCAGGGAAACCTTCAAATGACTGACCCAGAAGCAGCAACCCTCAAAGAAGCATCAGCAGCAATCTAGCTACACTTAATTGAATGTTCAGCTGTTTGGTAAGCACAACTGAGCAAGGAAAGGAATGAGGTCTTGCTGAAATCAGGCATATCAAGTTAAGCCATCCCACAGTTTTGGAAAGAAGAGAAAACACATATCTAGTTGTGTGTCTGGCAGTTGATAGCTCTAAAATCTAAAGTAGAAGAAGAATACACCTTTTTTTTCCATACCTAACCATGGCTCTGCAATGTTTACCCATTAACAAGACTTAGGAGAAGCAAGAATTTTTGTGGACTTGTCAGCTGAAAGAGAAATGACAGAGGGATCCGAGGATGGATTCTTATAAAGAAATTTCAGAGCCTCAGGAACTTTATAAAACCCATCTGTGTTTTTTTAGGAGCAGGAGGTTGAGACTCAGGAGCCTGAGAAGCCTCAGGCTCAAAGTTGTCTAACATGGCTTCCAGAACAGGAGGAACTGCAGAAGGTCTAGGGGAATTCATCTGAAGATCATAACATTTCTTCTGAACTTTAGACATTGGAGAGTTTTCCCACTTAAAATGTTGCATCATTTTAAGGACTGTATCCCCAAAGGAAAATAACTCCATTTGGGGAATTGAGAGAAACAGAACCAAATGCAAGAGGAGAATGAATCTAGGATGAATAAGCAAATGACTCCTCCCCAGAATCTAAAGCAGAAGATGACTCCCTAGTTCTTTTTTAGAGGGATGGAATAAGGAAATCTTCCATGGATCTCGACAACCAACTCAGGTAACTACACAAAGCCATAGAACAAATTATCATGGAAATGATAAACAAGGATATTGGCAACCTACTTACATGGAACCTATCCTAATTTGGCTTTTTAAAGGGAAGGTTTGTGCCTATTTAACCTAGTAGATTTCAAGAGGGTCATCAAGGCAATGGATGAGGGTAAAACAGTGCACACTGCACATCTTGACCTGGCCAAGACATTCAATACAATACTCCACTCAGGCATTCTTGACAAGCTCTCTGAGCTAAGCATAAACCCCTATACAACTCAGTGGATTACCAGCTGGCTCACAGACAATGCCCAGGAGGTCAGGATAGGAAAGACCACCTCCACCAGGAGACTAGTCACCAGTGGAATAAACCAGGGCTCCATGCATCAATTTCTCAGAAGTCAAGGCTACAGATCAAGGCCTCTGGTTCACCAAGTGTGTAAAGGACTGTAAACTGGGAACTATTATAGATTCCACCCAAGATATCAGCATCTTTCAAGAGAGTTTAACACAGACAAATGTTTGGTGCCAAAGCCACTGCCTATAACTCAATACCAAAAAATACATTATAATGCCCTTTGAGAAACTGTCTACCCAAGTTAATTACTCCTTTGTTAAAACACTACTAATAGTCAGCCTAGAATTAAGGGATCTGGGAACATACATATGAAGACATTAATCTGGCCTTTGACCAACAAGTAGCTAAAGTATTAAAACACTCATTCTATGTCACCCAGCATTTAAGTAAGATTATGGCATCCAGGTCCAAAGAAGTTATAGTACCATTCTGGTGAGCCATTATCAGACATGTCATTGAGTATAATGCCTCCTTTGGCATGTACCTAACCAGACACCTGCAACAGTTGGAACACCCACAAAGGTTTCTCACCAGAAGAATTCATAAATGAAAGGCATAAATACCCTGTCCTATACTGATCTCCTAAAGGCTCTAACTCTGTATTCATTCTCCTACAGGCTGCTGACAGGTGATCTATGCCTAGCTTACAGGGCTTCCTCAGACCCAGTCCTGATGGATCTGTTGCACATGCGCAAAACAAACAGCACCAGTAACTCTAGATCCAGGGATCTAAACTTCACTAGTGACAAACAGAACATGCTGGAGAGAAAGATATAAGTTCTAAAGAATCCTCGTGTAATGGAATAAGCTCTCCATCCATGTAAAAATCCATGTAAAACAAAGTTCATCCTTGACCCTATTCAAACGAAACCTTGACAATTGGATGGAAAATTGTAAATTTATCTCTGGACTGGCCCCTATGTCCCTTATGGACAAACACAGTTAATTAGAAAATTATTACCTAACAACCCCCGCCTTAGAAATCCCTTAGTTACATCCCTATTAACATGCCCCCCATGACATTCTGAATCCAAATGGGTTTGGGGTGCATGGCTAGGCTTGTAAGGGCCTAAGTGGTCATTAACCTAGAAACAACATATACATCCAATAGGATAGAAAGGACTGACAACCCATCAGGACATTTCAAAGCCATTAGGGCTTTAAAAAGTCCTTGAGTAAAGTCTTCCCATTCTCTCTCTGGGGGTCATTAGCAACTGGAGAAATGTGCCTAGTTTTTTGCTTCTCTTTAACAGGGGCATCTGCCTGTACAAACCTTGGAGGTTCCAAGCTCAGACACAGCACTATTAAGGAACACAGTACTACTTCCCGATCAAGAACTTGTGGAATCCTTCCATGCCCCTCCAAAGAATCACCAGCTGAGGTTCCCCCTTCTTGTCTTTGACAGACACTGGCTCATCCCCATCTCTCATGCAAACAGTCTACAATAGACAACAAGAACTGAGTAGTGTAAAAAAATTTAATGAAACAAACCTTTCAGGTCAAAAAACCTTCATCAATGCAAACAGTCTACCCCATATTGGCCTTCAACAGGGTCATGATAATGGAGGCACGCATCTGAACCAGACGGTCCATGTTCTCTTCATCAGACATAATGAAGACATCTGGCATGGACTGGACATCAGAAGCCTGATTCAACTTCTATTTTAAAGAAGGCTGGACATCCAGGCGGGGAGATTCCAAGGACATAGTTCCTTGGGAAAGAAGGTCAGGGTAGACACACAACGAGGAAAGACAGCTGCACAGGGTCTTAGGGCCAAAGGCCTGACAAAAAGAACACTGCTTATGACTGTATTCAGCATCTAAGCAAAAAAAAAAAAAAAAGGCACCATTATGTCTCTCTTTATGGAGAATCTGCCTCCAGCAATCACATTTACTTTTTCTTGATGATATGTACCTACAATAAAACAGAAGTAAAAAAAAGGAAAACTTCTCCAGTGGGGTACTTATCTGCCCAAAGGCTCTGCAGTTTGCACCTAGGAGTATGAACTACAGACCAGTAATGAAACACTGCGTTCAGACCGGTGAGAAAGCTGTTCTGAAGGCTTTGTGCTCTTATGTCACTTATGTACCTCATGCTTTCAGATGTTTGACGTACAGCACATGGAAGGGCCCAGGCTTTGATATGCTGGTCAGATGTACAGCTACCCTTGGCAAGACATCTGAAAAGTAAGGAATACTGCAACAAGGATTAAGGAGGGACATCACCACGTGTTACTACTGCTCAAGTAATGTATGTATGTTAATATTTCTTAACTTCAATGTACCAATACAAACAATGAAGATGGTTTTGGAAAAATGGTGCTTACAGTTTACCTTAACATAACCAAGAAGGGAAAGTGCGTCCATCAGGAAGTTACTCCATGGGTCATCAAAAGCCATGTCAGAAATGAAGTTCAGAACCTTGGAGTTCACTTCTTGTAGCCTGAACAAGGAGAGATTACACAGAAATTTAGCCACTTTAGTGTTACAAGTATGTTTTTTTTTTTTATTTACAATAACCATAATACTTGCACCTGAACAAAACAAGATACTGTCATAAAAAGGAGATAAGAATTTTTCAGAACAAGTGTCATCACTATGCATGCAAACCCACCCACTGTCCTTTTAAAAATGGATACAGCACAGAGTCAGAAATGTACCTGTCACTTACATGAAGCCATCAGATGAAGTACTCAGCATGACCAGTGCCTGTCATGTTTCCCTCTCCACAAAGTTTTCTGCCATCATTACAGGCAAATTCACTTCACAGGGCTTTAAATACACTTAAAGAGTATTTCCTACATACCAAAGTGATATCATTTCATAAACCAACAATCATTTCATAAACCAGCAACATGTGTGTTTGTGACTGTGTGTGTATGTAGACTTGCACACACTGACCACAGGAAAGTAAGGGTTGTGTTAGGGAATTAACACAATTGTAGATGTTAAAAAAAATCCAAAGCATACACTGTCAGCAGCAGGAATCACTTCCAGTCAGCCAACTCTTCAGTACAAGCTGTTTTTAATTCTTCCACATAAACACACAGATTGAGCACTTTCATCTCCTGAAACTAGGGATTTCATCAGAATCTGATTGTAGATGTTCAAATACAGCCAGTGCTCACTGTTGTAGTACTGACTCCTAGAATTCCTGCCTGCTGAAGCTTGACAATCATAGTAATTTCCAGCGATCCTAAATGAATGCCTTCCCACTCAGATGTCAGCAGTAAAAAGGACATCAGCTAGTGACACCTTCTAATCTTCCCTGTTCTGGCTACAGAAATCCTGAAAGGGTGCCAGAGTACAACTCACCCTGGAGGAACCAATCTCAGGGGACAAAAATCTTAACCACAGGATCCCAAAACTGCCCCCCCCCCCCCAGGCTGCTGCTAAACTCTGAGGAGTAAGGGTCTCTACACATGAAGACTTGCAGCTCAATTCTTCTAATAGAGCTTAGTGCCACCAGCAATTCAGTTTTCTAAGAGAGAAATTTGAGAGACATGAAAGAAGTTAGCTCAAAAGGGGACAAGGTGAGCTTTTCTAAAACAATTTAGGTCCCACAGTGGAGTTATTTCTGTTTTGGTGTTGGTTTTAGATTCAATTCTTCTTTTAGGAAGTAATTAACTGATAACTAAGAGTACAATGGTGGTTTCAATGGCAGATATACTGAGCAGCCCAATGCATGTATCTCCAAAAAGGCATATTACAGGCCTGCTCTGTAGCAGTCTGACAGAAATGTGACAACTAGTTACGATCAGAAAATGGGGCCTGGTCTCTGCTAAGGCACCAAAAGGAAAACCTCTTTCACATAATAAGGCACAATTTCCTTGAATTAGGTTTTCTGGACTCCCTCAAGATACATAGCACATACCCAGAAGCCATGTTCCTGAAGGGGATGAGTGTTAAATCACTCACACTGGGATCCTTAGTGTTCTAAAATTGGGATATATTACAGATCCCTTATGTTGAGTTAATAGGTCCATACACTGGAGCAACAGGACCAGCTTTCTCTTTACCAGACCCAGCAGAAGGGAGACTAATGTTTCCTAAGCCAGAATTAAAACTACAAAGGACATTTCTTGCCTGTCTTCCATCATGTTCTGCAACATCCATGAGATCAAGGTTATTGGAGGTAAAGTGCAAAGAAACAGACCTGCCCAGTTTATGCAGAAAGCAACTGTTGCCCAGGTCCTAACTGCCAATACCCTAGTACAGTAACTGCTCACTTCGTAAGTTTCTAGAAGAGCAAAAAGGTCCAGGTCTAGCACACCCTAACTTGTGAGCTATATCCAAAAACAGTACCAGTTTAGCACCCCCTCTTGAGGATCCACTTCTCTTCTGTTCAGCTGGTCTGCTTATATATTATCCTGGAATGGGATGCAAGCTGCCATGAAAGTGAAAAGCATGACTTTAAAGATTTCAAAAGAGTTGAAAGGACTAGAAGCAATTCAGGTAGGGGTAAATGTGAAATTCCTCGATCCAGTAAATTGCAATTACTGAAGCCAGAAACTTCGCAAAGACCCCTAGGTGCAAAAGAAAAGCCAAACAGGAAGTAGGGTGAAATGGAAGTGGAAACTCCAGCTTTGAATTTGATGAATGGTCTGTCTACTCTGGCTATGGGGATATGGAAATAGGTACTTTCTAAATCCATGGTAGAAAGACAACGCAGAAGGCTCTGAAGGTTAGCATTATGGAACCTTAAGAAACTTATTTAATTTTGTAAGTCTACAATGGGCCTCAACTCTCTTTTCTTG
The DNA here is from genome assembly GCF_019279795.1 of Protopterus annectens. Taxonomy (NCBI): domain Eukaryota; kingdom Metazoa; phylum Chordata; order Ceratodontiformes; family Protopteridae; genus Protopterus; species Protopterus annectens. The sequence continues at coordinate 661,496,689 of NC_056747.1, forward strand.
GAACCACAAAAAGTCAGGAATAAAATCATGTGCTAGAGGTATATTAAGGAGTTCTGCTTTTACATGCTCATGCAGGGGTTGTGCCATCAGCCAGGCATGCCTCCTCTTACCATACACCCTGTGAAACTGCCCTGTATGATGCAGCCACTGCAATATAGCAGCATTTCATGCAGCATCTGACAACCTGGGAACTCCTGTTGAACAGGTCAAGCATCTTCTTCTTTAGGATTCTCAACCACTAGCCTCTCTGCCTTTTGTCTCAACTGTTGGAGGGACTTTACAAATTTCAATATGTGACGCTATCAGTTAACAGCCATAATGGCCAGAGTAACTGAAGTGCGAGACTTCTTTCCAAAGTAATCAATTTTGCTTTCTGTCACTGGTAAAACAGCTTCTGTTTAAAGCTGCAGTAGACACCTTGAAGAATTCCATGCCTATCACTGCTGGATCAACCAATGGGCTCTTAAACAGGTGTTTGTGGGAGTAGCTGACCATACAGAAATGGTCTGGCTTCCCAGGAGCAGGCATTTGGGAATCTGGTTCCAAAGAGGCACTACTGAGTACATCATCCAGGACTGCCATGACTGAAGGAATGGCCAGAGGCTTGAGTTCAGAAAGGCCCAGAAAACTCCTGTATCTAATCTGCACCTAACAGAATTATTTGGTCTCCTACTTTAACCTCTCTTCATTCCATGATGGGTACCCCTAAATGAGAAATCCTCTGGGGGTGTGACAGAGAATAAGATGTCCTTAGTGTCTGACTTAATCTAGAGAGGTGAGACACCCTTTCCGCATAAGCCAGTTTATTCACCTTTGAGTATGAAGTGTTTGAACTCCTCTGAGGATACAGTTCCCTTTTTTAGGCAGAAGACACCCCCTTGCACTGAAAGTTTATTAAAGGCTAGTTGTCTAGGCTTCAAAAAATCAATGAAGCCCACTGCCAATCTAAGGAGTTCTTTGGGGAAAGAGATGAAAAGGGAGGGCCCATTCAGTACAAGTTGAGACAAGGTATCTTGCATCTGTTTTTATCTAGATATCCTAAGTCAGTATTTGGAACTATGGTTTCCCTTACAGGCCTCAGTTTGTGGGCAGACACCAGATACCTCAAAAAGCTATCCTAAACAGTGTGGGAATGGCACTCTCCCTTTTGCCAATAATGACATGGGTGTCAGAATTTGAGGTACATGGAGAGGCCTCAAAACAGAGAAATGGAATGTCTGTTTGCAAAGATATGATCTATGTTGGTAAAAGAGTTGCGTCTGCCAAAGGGGTTGTGCTAGAGCCTTTGTCAGTAACTAATACAGGATATGGGAGTTATAAAGGTATCTTGTTGACACCAGTATCTTTGAGACCATAGGCACTATCCAACTCTCACATTGCGCTGTCAGCCTCCCGACTTTTCTTCTCATTTGGACAGTTTTCAGAATACTTTTTCTTATGTGGCAAGTTAGAGGAAGAACCCGGGGAGGACAAGAACTGGGACCAGACAATCACTCACGTTAGAGAAAAGTACTCCTATAGGGATTCTACCTAACGTGTTAAGGTCTTTGGATTAAAATTAAAGGATGCACACAGAGGACAACTGAGCACCTCATGCTGGACCCAGGTAAAAAAAAAAAAAAAAAAAAAAAAAAAAATTGCAATTTGTGGTACTCTTTATGGTGCATTTCTTTCCTATGCATAATACAGGTATTAGCTTTCTTTACAACAGATGTTTATCAAAACTTCTTCTTTCGGCATTTCCCAGTTAGGGGTTGCCACAGTGGATTGCCTGTCCGCTCATGATTGGCAGTAGAGTTTTATGGTGTCGAGTTGCCAGCCCGGCGTCCAACCTTCCACAGAAGGCACACACACGCACACATTCATGCCTAGGGCCAATTTAGTGTGTCCAATCCACCTACAGCATGTCTTTGGGATGTGGGAAGAAACCGGAGCACGTAGAGGAAACCCACGTGACCACAGGGAGGACATGCAGACTCTGCACAGAAGGCACCCCAGCCAAGGATCGAACCGGAGAACCTCTTGCTGTGAGGTGGCAACGCTAACCGCGGCACCACCACAGCTGCCTCTATGTTGATCAAAACTATCAAAAATTATTCTATGGTAATATGCAAAAAAGACATTTTTTTCCTCCAATGGGGAGCTTAACTGGAACTGTGGAAGCAGATCAAACTGACAGACTAATGACACAACCAAAGCTTTGACTGTTTGTCAACTATGGTAGAAAAAAATCTAAAGATGGTGTTGGCTGAGATCCCTTTATACCACTAACATCCTGACATCTGAGTGAAAGGGAATCTGCCAGCCATCTGGCTTCTGCTGTTGGAAATCTAAAGAGTCAGTATTGCAACAGTAGATATTATGATGATCATCAGTACTTCTATGAAAGAGGACACTATTGTCACAATTTAGGTTTACTTATTCTTTAAGCAATAACATAATCCAACAACAACAAGCAAATACAATAAAGAATCAACACTCACATGCTGCAGTCTGAAGGTCTCATGAAATTTAAAAAAGAAAGTCATAATGAATAAGCCCTTGTTTTGCTCTGCTTTGTTACAGAAGAGTCTAATACTTAAAATAATATCAAGAACTGCCTCAAATGTGTACCATTAATTCCAGAATTTCTCTATTTGCTCTGCACCAACTAGCTCCTCAAGCGAGCTTTCCCATGCATCTACAACTTTCTTTGTGAATAAATCTTAATTCTTGTTATTTTTAAGCAGTCTCCTGTTGTTACAACAATGCTGGAACAAGGACAATGTTCAAGTTTGTACCAATCTGGATCTTAGCCAAACAGAATGATAATAGCTGGAAAACTAAACTGCAAATACACCTTCTCCACCTCCAAGGAGCAGATTTCCTGTCTTCTGCTGCTGTTCTGTGACCCTGAGAGTGAGAAGGGTACTACTCAATGGTAGCGCAATAGGTACAAAATGCACATATGGCCAACCCATTCCTATCTACAGCACCCCCGCCCAAAACATTTAAATAACCCATGGTGTTATTAACAGGGAAACAGAAACTCTGGAGAAACACAGAAGCAATCTGTCCACCTTAAGAACTGATGGAAACAAAAGATGGCAAAAGAAAATACAAAGTAAATCTAAAATTAATTCACTTATGAACTAAAGCCAGCTTCCACAACACCCACAACTGTAAATACTGCTGTACAGGCCTTTAGATCTATACTTACCCAATGACATACATATCCACTCCTTGCGTCTCCGATTTCCAACCCAGAAGGTCAGAGAGGTCATCAGGGGGTGCAGCGACACCAACATTCCACGTCACTAACTTCAATCTGTTATGCGAGGAAGAAGAAAAATAAAAAGTAAATTCTCAATTTGCTTTGCAACTGGAAACCTCTCTCAAAAGCTCCTGTCCTATCTGCCATTTTAAGTTATCCAAGTATATACAATGCAGTTTTTTAAATGGAAGGGAGTAGGGATGGAAGTCACCCATGTCACTTCATGAAACACCTTCAGGAAACCTCTGGAAATTTGTAGCACTGAAAAAGCACAGATCATATTTTTTAAACATACTCCTACTTTTCTCCCTGGCTCTTTTTTGGTTCCAGTTTGATTATCCTGCATTGTTAGGCCTGTGCTTGTCTCTCCACTCCCGGAAGGAAAGGTGACAAACTGCTTTTGCTCCCTAGACAGAAAGTAAACAAGTATCTTCTGATTCACAGGCATCCTCCACTCCAAACAGCCCAGTGCATGTTTGCAAAAGTATATCTGGGATATTAACTGGTGTCTGGACCAAACAGAAAGCAGCTAAACTATTTACAGGATTGCTGAAAGGTAACAATGGTTACAGACAAACAGCCTTCTTCAAATACAAATAAATTCGCACAACAATAAATGTTCAGACTACATGTACCATTCAGAAAATTCTAAACAAATTACAGCATTCCACTCAAACTGCTGTTTAAAATTTTTGTTAAAAAAATAAAATCTTGGTATAGGAATTTATATGGCTGTAGTGGTTTGCTTACACAAGTAAAATGATTTCCAAGCTCTGTTGAAATGCCACAGACTAACAGATTTAAAAAAAAACACAAACTCGAGTGATACAGTTTCCTGAAAATGTAATGCGCTATTCTATACAAATATCAAACTACAGTTTGCAATTATGGGAACAAACGTTTACCTACACCCAAAAGACCTTACAAAATACTTAAAAAAAAAAAAAAAAAATCACAATACTTTAATTGCCCTGTAGATTCTTTCTTTCTTTGTCCACAGATAGCAAACACTTTTTCCAGTGTTTCTGACACCTCCTCACTGAATTCTTCATCAGAACTAATGTCCTCCATGCAAGCCATCAACTGTGCTACTTGCTGCTGAAGACGGACACGGCTGCTAGACCGAGACCTCATGTCCCCAAGGCTACCTGATCGGTTGTACAGGTATTGCGCACTCTCATATCCAGGCAAGACATGAAAAACTGTTATGTCACCTGAATCAAAAGGTGTGAGGCTCTCACTAGCAGTTTCTGTAACTGACATCTTTATTTCTGGTAAGCCGTCCACAACGAAAAAACAAAACTGCTAAAATAAACACTTTCTGAAAGGAGCTTAAAAACTACAGCAAATATGGATAGCTTGTGCAGATAACATCTACAAGGGTTGATACGAATATTCAATCTTTTCCACAAGCCATCTACAGTCAGATTAACGTCTATCTTGTTTGCTGCACTTGACGTTTCTCGCAACTATCACAGTCTGCCAAGAAAAAGTTCAAATGTTTCTGTCCATGAAAAACAGCCCTATTCTGATACACAGGCTAGTGCCTTACACAAATATAAATGTTTTCTACAAAACTGTTAAAACTTTAAAGCTATTACAAGGACATGTGACAGGAATTGGTAAATGTGCAATGTGGAAAAGCCATGAAAATGTAAAACTGGTGCACTTGATGAGTGGATATAATGCTAGTTTTCAGATGGAGAGGTATGGTACACAATTTCCACAGTTAAGATGTTCTTGGCTGGCTAGGCAACGTCATCTGTTAAGTCCTACAATTAACACTATTGTGTACATTTCATCAATAACATTCCTGAGACTGTATTAATATGAAGCTTGTTTCTAATTCCTGAAAAAATGCACATTTTTGTGATGCAACACACATTAACAATGTAAAGCAATGACATCTAGACTGGCAAACAATTGATTTTATGGTATAATGTTTAAAGAAAGCCTACATAATTTTACTTGCATTTTATTTGAGGGCTGAGTGCTTCCCCATGCATAACCACTGTTATAATTTATTACAAGGATTCCTGAACAAATATTTATATTCAGTTTTTACATAAATTTTCCTGTGACTGTCCCCATGACACCACTACACTGAAATTCTTTTTTTCACAAAGCACCATATGTGACAATGGAATAAATAAATGATACAAAGAATAGCATTACAAAATAATAAAATAAAAGAACACAAGATAAAATGATAAACTGGCATCAATACTCATGTAATCCTGTCATATGCAATATCAAAAAGGTAAGTCATTAATTGAATTGTGAAAACCAGCTGGCATTAGATGCTCCCATCCAATGCATTTCTAAATTTTCCTATACAACACAAAAATGTCAGCAGAAGGCTATGTTACGCCTACCCAGTATATCTGACTGCTCCAGCCAGCACTCTATAACGATGTGTATTCACCCCCTGTTCCCCCTTACTCTGTTTATTTCATGCTCCTGAATGTGTCCAGATCTGTTTTTATCACCCATTCCTTTCAGTGAAATATGTCCTCATGTTTAAATTGAGCTTGGTTCTCTACAGTTTCCCAGTTTCATACATGTCTCTGTTTCCTGCTGCCACAGAACAAACTGTATTAATAAAACTTTCCTGTATTGCTTTCATCTTCCTGTCATGTGCAATATCAAAAAGGTAGACCTTTAAGTGAATTGTGAAACCAGCCACAGTTGGACACTCCTGAAGCCAGGGGAGTAGTAGACTCCATGGATCATTTTCAGTCACAAAGGAAGATGGTATCTACAGAAAAAAAGAGGAAATGTGAGAACACTAAAACTGTTATAAGAAATACACAAGAAATTGGTTATGAAGAGACACAAGATCTTTAGGGATTCCCTAACTTGGTAAAAAACTGGAACCCTCACAGTTGTATGTTAGTTCATGGCATTTTAGGAGTCAAGACAATAAAGAAATACAAAAGTTAAAGAACATTAACAACAATTAAATGTGTAAAGAGAGAACAAACAGTACGCAATTATTGCCCGAGTGTGAAGTAACATATAGCATGGAGAAAATGTTGCGAAAGCACTGGATTAGTTCATTTAGGGAGGGTAAATTTTAAATGGTAAAATATGAACAGGGACAGAAAAATAGTCAAGGTGGGATGCAAGGACTTTGGGTAGTTTTTTCAGTCTGCAAGAAAACACTATGACTTAGCCAGCATGACAACGACCATAGACGTAGAATAAAAAAGAGATGACAATGTAGTGCAAATAATGCCACAAAATGAACAGCATGGTGAAGTTTTCTGAAAAGTCTTCTGCACGGTACAGCAAAATAAATGACAGAATGTTAACGGCTACATTTAAGAAGTGGTATCTCATATTTTAGGTTTAGTAGATGAAGTGACAAACAGTTTTATTATCAGCACATGAACATATGCACAAGTGTATACGTATGTGTGTGTGTGTGTGTATATATATATATATATATACACACACATATTTATAAAGGTAGAATAGAAGCATTTGGATTTAGGTAATAGATTTTCTAGTTCAGTTCTCAGCAAGGGTGCATACTGTATGGAGTGTGCATGTCCATCCAAAGGACATGCAGTAGCTGAACTAGCATCCTCCATATTTCCTGTAGATATGTGTGTAATGTTTAAGCGAGTCAGAATGTGTATTCTGCAATAAACCACTGCCTTTTCCTAACAGGTCACAATGCTTTGTGCTCAGTGGCTGCTGGGATAGGCTCCAGTATTCCTGGGACACTTTTAAAGGATAAAGTGAGATATCAGGAAAATGATGCATGGACGATTTACTATCATTCTTTCATTCACTCTTGTCTGGCAAATTTTTTTTTTAACATATATTGTATTATGTGAGGTCACTTTTCTGAAATTGCATTCTCATGCTCATGTAAAGCCTGATACTATTCCCAATGTGGTGCCCCTACGGTCGTTAGTATTGGCATTCATTTTCATTTACTATAATAAAAAAACCATCAGCAACTGGTGATCTTGCCCCATAACAACTTGTCCCCAAGCAGCTACCCCCTTTGTCCCACACTAACTATACTTCTGTGCAATCTACTAAGGTTTGCTGTGGAAGTACTATTGTTTTTTGTTGCTGTTACATGTAACCCCGGATGATCCTGTAATTAAACACTACGATCAGTACTCTACCACAGAATGTATAAAACAAATCAATAAATAAAAACATACCGTAATGCATACATTTATATTGGCCCACACTTTAAATATACAATCCATTAGAACTTCCAATGGGAATGTCGACATGAATGTATGTGTCAAAAAAGAAGGTAGACCACCACCACGAACGATGTAACAGCTTTATTACATAAAATCCAAAAAAGTAAGCGCTTTCGCGTGCTGCCAATGCACGCTTCTTCAGACAAGTTTAAAACAGTATAGTAACCATGTCTTATATATCTGATAGCAGTATAGCTTAACTAATTGATCAATTGAATAATTACTCAATTACATCATTCATTCACTTTAAGAGCATCAAAACTCATTTAAAGCTATGCCGCCTAGGTTATGAAGCTGTAATGCTTGATACTGAAGTGAAGCAGCTATTATATACATTTTATTATAAAAGAATGAATATTTCTTATTAACTTTCTCTTAACTATTACAAAAACCATGTCTAAATAAAACAATAAAACAATATAATACGATATAAAGAAAATAGAGTCAAAATAAAACCCTAATCTTATTGTAAACCTTATCTTACATACCAAATAAAATATTCTGGCACCAATATGAGATGTTTATAAAGAATTTTATGTATAAATAAAGGGGGGACTGAACTGCATGGTATAATTATAATGTTTTTTAAAATATCTTGTATATATAATTAATTTAAAATGAATATTTAACATGTTTTTCTTTCTAAAGTGCATGAGTGCTCATACCAAAATTTGGAGTAAACATTAATTTCTTAAATAAATAAATGAATAAATATCAAATGATCATGTGCACATTAAATCATATGCAAAGATCCTATCTATATATATAAAAAAGCCTAAATATAAAAATAGACAATATATGAATATATCTGGGATGCATCAACAAGATATATATACACAACAGTATCATTATAAATATATATTGTATCTGCATCTAGAACCATACAGATAGGTGTTGACAATTCTATTATATTGTTCTGAGCTTCCTTAAGATCATGTCATACTATATTATAAATGAATGATCATTCTGAATACTCATAATATGAGGTAAAATAAAAATGCAGAGACAAAAATAAATTATTATATACACATAATTCATAAAATTAATCATCCTATTGATCCAAATGTTAAATATAATGAACTAAGCTCTATTTCTCATAAAGAACCTGCATGATGGGTAGATAATTAAGAAATATAGGATGGATGGGGATGGTGACACCCATCATAACCTCAAAATATATGTTCACATATATGTCAATGTGTATAGAGTATGTGTTAAAAATGTATATATACATTGTTGTTAGATAATAGAGACATATATATGTGTTAAGATAAAATAAATATAAGGAATGACAAGTGAGGCTGAATATTAATTAAATGACTATGTAAAACCATCAGCAACTGGTGATCTTGCCCCATAACAACTTGTCCCCAAGCAGCTACCCCCTTTGTCCCACACTAACTATACTTCTGTGCAATCTACTAAGGTTTGCTGTGGAAGTACTATTGTTTTTTGTTGCTGTTACATGTAACCCCGGATGATCCTGTAATTAAACACTACGATCAGTACTCTACCACAGAATGTACAAAACAAATCAATAAATAAAAACATACCGTAATGCATACATTTATATTGGCCCACACTTTAAATATACAATCCATTAGAACTTCCAATGGGAATGTCGACATGAATGTATGTGTCTCAGTGCAGCTCTTTGAAGATTAAAACAAATTTAAAAGTTGCCTTCCTGGAAATCACAGGTGTAGCACAGAAAGGAAGGTAGTTGACAAAAAGTCATTCTTCTAAAGGATTTCAGGCAGACTGTGGACAATAAGGTGTAAAAGGTGATCGCAAAAAGGGGTCGGATCATGATGTACAGTTGCTGTGTCCCACTCAACTGGTTCGAATCATGATCAAAAGTTGCTGTGTCCCACTCAACTGGTTCACCCATTTCGGCAAAGCAATCTATTAACACTCCAAATAAACAAAAGTCTGGCAGAACAAAGACTATTCTATGATCGCTTTAGAGGCTTTCCTTTCAAAAAATTATGCAAGAACTACAGAAAATTAACTCAACCTTAGAATCACACATGCTGAGACTAGAAGGCAGGCTATTGGAAACGAAGATGCCCTTACACTGCATTCTGATAAACTGGAGGGCCTAGTGGTGACATGCCAACAAATGGACTGCAGAGTTACTGGAATTGAGAGTAGGACAAAGGAGTGGGAGGGTCAGACAACTGAACCGGAAGACCATACCAGATCAAAAACCTTTGGATTCCAGAGAAGGCTGAGGGAGGAAAATGTGTGGAATTCATAAAGGAAAAGTTATCAGAGGGTGGTCAGGCATAAAGTCGGAGTTAGCAGACATTAAGTGGGCACACAGAGTATCCCTTCCCTCTATAACTTGAGGCAAGGACCCTCGGTAAATCCTGGCTGCTTGCTGTAATGTAATCTTAAAGACAGAGTTCTCTCTACTTTACCTGGTGTCCAAAAACCAATCACCTGCCAGGACTCAAGGGTGCTTTTTGGTAATGGTTATTCTAGAGAGATATGACACAAGAGGAATGTGTTCCTTGCAGTATGCAGAACCTGCAAAGTTAATCATTTTAAATCTTGCATTATATAGCTACCATTATTAAATTTCAGTTTGAAGGTAGCTGACATTCCTTCTCCTCTCCCTGCAGAGGGACTGGACAAAATTCAGAGAGATAGGTTGAGTTTGGAGATAGTGGAAAGGAAAAGTAAGCAACCTTCTACATCTGTGGGAGCTTCCAAAAAGTACAGTTGTGTACACTTACCATAAATGTAGATGTTAGAGTGTATTCACTGTTGCAGTCATTACATTTGGGTAATCCTGCTGGCAGGTTGCCCTCAGTCGGCCTGAATTCCAAAGTCTTGGGTCCTGTGTCGGGTGCTGTCGCCTCTTCCCTGACGTCAAGTCGTCAGAGGTATAAAACATGCAGCTGACGCCATTTTCTTCAGTTTTTCTTGCCCCAGATGTCAGGTGCCCCCTAAAAGGGTAGCCAAATTTTATATATATATATATATATATATATATATATATATATATATATATAAGTACATGCACCAATATAAACTTTACCTTCATCTACAAGCAAATACACCCCATAGGTTGTATAAATCAGAGAAGGAAAGATAAGTTCCAGAAGGAAAAAGGGGGATGGCGGGTGGGTAACCTGGACTGCAACAGTGAATACACTCGAACATCTACATTTATGGTAAGTGTACACAACTGTACTATGTTCTTTGTGTTTCACTGTTGCAGTCATTACATTTGGGTAGAGTCCAAAAGCTTTGGTTGGGTGACTGCAGCTAAACAGCATTAGGAGCAGCTATGAGGCCCTGCAGAATTGCAGTGGCAAATCCTGCCCTGGATTTAGAGTAAAGTGGCAGATGATAATGCTTTGTAAAGGTGTGCACTGAACTCCAAGTAGCAGCCTCTAAAATGTCTTTGGTTGGTACTCTAAGAAAGGCTGCTGAAGTGGCTGCAGCTCTGGTTGAATGTGGCCTAATGCCCTTGGGCACTGGCTTGCCATGCTGTGAGTAGCAGAAACGAATGCAGTGACCTATCCACTTAGAAATAGTCTGTTTGGAGATAGCCTTTCCTTGTGATCCTGCGGCATATGCCACTAATAATTGCTCTGACTGCCTGAATATTTTTGTTTTGTTCAAATAGAATCTAAGCTGTCTGTGTACATCCAAAGAATACAGAATTCTCTCCCCCTTGTTCTGTGGATTTGGATAAAAAGTTGGCAAATGAATAGTTTGGTTAAGGGCCACAGTGGACACCACCTTAGGCATAAAAGTTGGGTTTGTCCTCAGAGAGACCCTGTCTGGATAAAAAAATGCTAAAAGGTTCTACAGCCATGACAGCCTGTAGCTCTGACACTCATCTTGCAGATGTTATTGCTAGAAGCAGAGCTGTTTTCCAAGATAAAAACTTTATATCCGCAGTAGCAGCTGGCTCAAAAGGAGGTAGGATGAGTTTTTTCAAGACATAATTGAGGTCCCATGCAGGTATTGGTGATGATCTTGGAGGCGTTAAAGTTTTGGCTCCTCTGAGGTACTGCCTTAATAAAGGATGACAAAAGAGTGGTGGCTCTGTATTGTAATGAGCCGAAATGGCAGAGGCATGAATTTTAATTGATGAAAAAGATAGGCCTTTGTCCAGCATCTCAGTTAAGTATTGCAAAATCTGAGGACTATTTGGTACAGCTGTATCAGTTCCTTGAGCTGCATAGGATTTTCTAGTACTAGGCCTTCTGGCTTCCAAAATGACATCCATCACAGCTTTACTGAGAGGTGCGCTTTGTATGGCTACATTATCCGCCATGCTGCCAGGTTTAGAGTCCTGAGTTGGCTGTGCAGAATCTGATTGTTTTGTTGGGACAGTAGAGGAGGTATTTGAGGTAAGGTCCAGGCTGGGCATTGAGACAAGTTCCTTAAAATTGGATACCAGTGCTGGCGGGGCCAGTCTGGGGCAATCAGAATCATTTTTGTTTTTTCCTGTCTGACCTTTAGGAGTACCTTGGGGAGGAGAGGTAGTGGAGGAAAGGCATATACTGATAGGGCGTCCACTTTCCATGCTTGTCTGTGATAAGTCCTTGTGCAGAATCTTTTTAATTGACAGTTGTGAGGAGAGGCAAATAGATCTATGTCCAGACGTCCCAATTTTTTTGTTATCATGCTGAAGACTTGTGGATCCAGGTGCCACTCGTGGGGATCCATGAGGTTTCTGCTTAGTTCGTCTGCCAGAGTATTTTCCTTTCCTGGCAGGAATTGTGCCTGCAGATGAACTTGGTAAGTCAATGCTGTGTCCCATAAAGCCATGGCTAGTCTGCAAAGGGGGTAAGAATGCGTGTCCCCCTGCTTGTTTATGTACCACATGACCGTGGTGTTGTCTGTCTTTATCAGAAGTTGTCCTGGATGAATTAGGTCCTTGAAGGCTGTCAGGGCATTTTGGACAGCTAGCATCTCTTTTTGATTGATATGTAGATGCATTTGGTTTGTGGACCAGGTGCCCTGAATGCCTCTTCCTGCCACATGTGCCCCCCAGACATAATCTGATGCATCCGTTGTTAGGTTCTGCCTGGCTGGGGGTAGTGAGAATGGCTGTCCCTTGTTTTGGTGACAAGCCTTTGCCCACCATCGAAGCTCCTGTTGCAGGCAGGGAATGAGAGTAATCATACTTTCCAGGCTGTGGCAATGCTGTGTCCAGACACTTTTTAGGTACCATTGAAGTTTCCTCATATGCAATCTTGCATATGGAATTAGTAGGATGCAGGATGCCATGAAGCCCAAAGCTTGTAGAATTTTTCTTGCAGATAGCTGGGGCTTTGTTGCCATTTCCTTGAAATAGGTAGTCAGTTGCCTTTGTTTGTATGGAGTGAGATAAGCCATCTGGGCAGTTGTATTTAAGCTTGCACCCAGGAATATTATCTCTTGAGTGGGTACTAGTTTTGATTTCTTTTCGTTGACTGTGTACCCTAGGCATGTTAAAAGTCTTTTCACAAACGCCAGATGCTGTAGTAGAATGTCCTTGTTCTCTGCTTGAATGAGGAAGTCGTCCAAGTAAGGATATATTTGTATTCCTCTTTGTCTGCAGAAAGCAATTACTGGTGCCAGGCACTTTGTGAAGACCCTGGGAGCAGTAGATAAGCCAAAGGGCAGTGCAGAGAACTGGTAATGCTTTGAGCCAGCCTTGAATCTGAGGTATCTTCTGCATGCTTGTCTGATTGGGACATGCAGGTATGCCTCTTTTAGGTCTAAAGTCACGAGCCAAGCCTTTCTGCCCAGCATGGTCAGAAGCTGCTGTAAGGTCAACATCGTGAATTTTGGTATATCCAGGAAAGTGTTTAGAATAGACAGGTCCAGTATTGGTCTCCATGCTTTGTCCTTTCTGGGTACCAAGAACAGTCTTGAGTAAAATCCTTGTCCCTGCTCCTGTTGTCGCACTTGTTGAATAGCCCCCATGTCCATGAGGGATGAAACTTGTTTTTGAGCCTCTGCCCATTGATTTTTTGGCAGGTCTGGGCAACCATTTGCCCTTGGCAGGGTATGGAAGTGAAACTTGTAGCCTTGTGACACTGTCTAGAACCCATTTGTCCTGGGTTATAATGTGCCATTTTTGTGAAAAAAGTGCTATTTCTCCCCCTAAGGGTGCTACCAGAAGATAAGTGCTTGGTGCAGGCAGGGGGAAGTCACTGGGACTGTTTCCTGTAGGGTTGTGACTTGTCTTCTCCACTTTTGGAGGTAGAAGCACCCCATTGTTTAGACCTGTACGAACCTTGCAGCTGGGATCTGCCTGTAGGGCGTCTGGGTCTGCCCCTTTGAGGTCTGTCTGACACTGGAAAGGACCAATTATTTGTAGGCCAGCGTCTGCTAAACCTAGGTGGCTGCACTTGTAAAAAATCTTTGACCGTTTGCATAGATTTAGCTTTGTCCTCCATTTTCTTTAACACCTCTTCTGTCTTAACACCAAACAAGGTATCATGCTGTAAACGGTGCATCTAATAATTTAGCTTTGACATGATCAGGCAGATTTTGTTCCGTCAACCAAGCATGCCTTCTAATTACAGAATCCGTCACTGCAGCCCTGCAGGAGGCCTCCAGAGAATAAAAACCACATTGCAAAGTATGCTTTCCCACTTGCTCAGCTGCATGCAATAAATCCTTCATTTCTTTGCTTTCTGCACATTCAGAATTTACCAACATTTTCTGTTTAAGCAGTGTCATAACATATTGTTGATATTTGAGCATATGAAGCTGGCAGTTTAAGGCCTTTATAGCCAAGGTAGCAGATGTGTAAATATTTTTTCCCCATCTATCCATTGCCCTAGAATCTCTGTCAGAGGGGGTAGGAATTTTTGCAGTGGAAGCCTTATCCCCTTTGGGACCCTGAGAAATAGTTTCTGAGTCTGCAACAGGGTTTTTAAAAAGGAATTTATGAGAGTCAGGAACCCTGTAGTATCTGTCGGGCTTAACAGGAGCTGGAGGTAAGGAGTCAGGGGTCAGACTAGACTCTGAAAACACATCAACAATGTCTAACACAGGTGGAATAGCTAGAGACCTGTGTTTGATTCCGAATAATCTTGGCTCTCCCAGTGGAAATGCTCCCTCATGGTATGCAAGGTTTCACCAAAAGTGTAGTCTTCAGGAGGAGAAGCTGAAGGAATAGATTATTCAGCATCAGAATCTTCATAGGGGGGAAGTGAATATTCCTGATCAGAAGAGGAATCAGAGGAGATAGAAACCTGATCTGAAGATTCAGTCTGTCTCTTGCCTAGGCCTCTTATCAGGAGGGTGATGGGAACCCCTGATCAAGGTAATTAAGTCTTCGGCCATTTTGAGCATTTGTTTTTTGGGCATGGAAGCCTGTCCTTGTGGCTGATGCACTAGTTTCTTTGCTTTAAAGGTGCTTTAGTCTACTTTTGAAGCTGTAGTCGGTTTAATATATAATTGTTTACGTCTGAATACACCCTCAGAAGCCGATGCCTGCTCAGTGGCTCTGGACCCATCTGAGGGAATAGTCTTCAAGGCTCCAATACCTTGAGTTTCCAGCGGCCTGGCCGACTCCACGTGGGAGATGGTGGCGACCTGCGCCTCTAAAGTAGCGGGCGTCAGGGGCTGCGAAAGTGCCTCACTGAGAACCGGCGAACGGCTTTGGAGAAGCTTCATCGTCGGCTTTGGACCTCGGCTGCCTGTCTTTTTCCCTTTCTTTGCGTTTTTTTTATGAACTCCGGTAGTCAGATGGCCATCCAATGACATTGTGTAATTAAATCTGTGGCCAAAATAGCTTAATGCAAAATCGTACAGACGCTTAATAGTGCATTGGTTAAATTTAGCACAAAAACGACAATTTGAAACGTCGTGGTCAGGGTCTAGGCAAGGAATACAGTAAGAATGAATGAAAGTCCTTATGAGGTACTTGCTTCCCACAAGAAATACAATTAACTTTTTCTGACATTGGTCTGGAGCAAGAAAAAAGTTTCCCCAATGGGGTACTTCGCTTTTAATGAAGACTTCGGATCTGAAACTCGAACATGAAAATCTCAGTAGTCGGCCGACCGGCACTTGTGAACTGCTTCTGGCACCACGCGGCAAGAAAGACTGAAGAAAATGGCGTCGGCTGCATGTATTATACCCCTGACGACCTGATGTCAGAAAAGAGGCGACAGCATCCGACACAGGACCCAAGACTTTGGAATTCAGGCCGACTGAGGGCAACCTGCCAGCAGGATTACCCAAATTTAATGACTGCAACAGTGAAACATGAAGAACATCACCTGAGCCACAGGGGCTGCAGGACCACAGAAAGGTGGCTGATGAGGTGACAATGGCTTTAGTGCTAAATATGAATAATGGCAAACAGACAACATGGGATGAACTTGTGAAGTTTCCAGATGGGTGATGTTAAAGTAAGCTATAGTTTTTGAAGTTATTATGAGGCTTCCTTTAACCCCGTCTCAACAGAGGGTACGGGTACACTTATGATGTTGATGTTTGAGCAAGGAGTGATTTAAAAGACAAACACTGAAGGTGTGACCAAGACAGTGGGACTCTAGGTAGTGGTCTTGAACATACATCTGTCATAAGTGTTGTTGCAATGTTGCATGTTTATTTAAAGGACTGTTTTCTTCAGCTTGCTCCCCATTTGCCTGAGCAACTAGCTTCAGATTGTCCTCAACCTGATGCAAGGGGTACTGCCTCCTCCATGGAAGCTATTAAACAGGAGCAGTGGTGATGTGTTTTAATTAGACTAATTTAGCACATGTAGTGTGCAACTGTTCATTTGGTTACAGTAGCTCAGCTTGTTCCAAATCATTTTCTATATGTTAATAGGAAGATACGTTGTGAGAAGCAGAACATTAGTAATGTATGTACACAGTTATTTTATTTTTTTAACATGTGTTTACTGGAAAATTCCGACTGGGACAAGGCCCATTTTCAGGAGAGGCCTGGGGAGAAATGCTCCAGATGCAGGTCTTTGAAAAGTGGGAGGAAACCACAGTACCTGGAGGAAACCCATGCGAATGCAGGGAGGGCATGCAGATTCTGCACAGAAGGTGCCCCCAGCTGAGAATTGAACCAGAAAACCTCGCTGTATAGCAACAATGCTACCACTGTGCTGCCCTTAATACAGAAAAATGGAGTGAATACTTAGCTATGGAAGGACATGTCTTGTCTGAGAGGAGTAGGTTATCAAGAGACTATTTTCAGGAGGTTTTTTTTCTGTATTAAAATTTGTTGTGTCACACACATTGCTATCTTTGACTGCAAATGGGTTGGTTAATCCTATTAAAATAACTAAGATCAAAGTCTTTTTAAAAAGCCTTGCCCCAACTATAACTTCTTTTTTTTTTTTAAATAAGATATACATTTGAATAAAAAGGAATCCTTAGTCTTTCATTTTACAGCATGTAGAGTAGATGGCAGTTTCACATGGGTGGGCATAGAGGGGTACTTACATTGTTTTGGAAAGGAATCTCTTTTGAAATATTACAAATCAAATCAAACCAATGTGGCTGTTTTCTTTTCATCAAGGGCTTGTTGCATGGAAAAACAGACACACTGGTCAATCACGATTTCACAGCAAGCACGTCATTATTAGTGAATTTGCTATATATGTTAACAGAGGTGGTAAGTATTGGATACTGGGTGATGATTTGGGAGGAGACTGGAACAAATTTTTTTCAAGAGCAGATGTCCAGTCAGGACCTTGATTAATCAACCTTCCCTCAATAGGGCTTACAGTGGAAGGTTACTTGCATTTTCTTGGAATAGTTAATGCCTTCAAGGTCTCAAAACAAGTGGGTGAGAGGAGCCCCCTAGCATTTACTTGTTACTCACCATGGTATGCTTCTTTTTACCATATAGATGTGGTTATAGTCTCAAGGAAACATGCAATTTAACTGAATCTCTCCAGATTTTTCCTATAGCATTATCAAACAATTGCCCTATTTTAATGAAGTAGTGACACTAAGACAAGACCTCGTTCTATTGGAAGGCCATTCTATTTTTATGCAAAGGCCAAGTCTTTGCCCATTTAGTGGGGAAAACATTCTCTGGATGGGAAGCAGTTAAGGGTGAGAATTTAAATACATTTTCCCTGTGATGGAAAGAGCTCAAAGAAAGCTTAATAAAGCAGATCATGGAGTTTCAAAAGTTAAAGATGGATGAACAGAGGGCATTTCTTTAAGGTTTTAAATCGCTGTTTGGCACTTGCATAAATGTTAAGTGAGAGGCATGCTCCTAATTTAGTAGAAGTATTGGAACAAGTTGGATTAGATTAAGTTGAGCATTTACAGTACAGGGTAGTATAGTTAGTACTGGCTGATTTTGAAGTTACACCTAATTCTCAAAAGTATTTGGCCCTCAGGCTGCACCAGCAGAAAACTGAGATCTATTTGAGAAATAAGAGATCTGCACTCCACTGAAGTTATTACCACCACAAAATTCTAGAAATATTTATTGCTTATTTTAAGAGTTTACATGAAGGGCCTGCACAAGACCCGGGGCAGTGGGACAGGATTAGAGATTTTTTCTCAGATCTGGAGCTGCCAGCAGCAACCCATGAGCACCATGCACTGACCAGGCCAGTTACAATGGGAGAGATGCAGAAGGTATTACGCAGTACAAAGGGAGGTAACTTCCCTGGCCTGGACAAGATAACTTCAGAGATATATAAATTAGGGCAGCTAGACTTTATTAAAGTTTTTACTCAAGTTGCCAACAAAGTTCTTTTGACTAATCTGTTTCTTTAGACTTGGTTCCAGACTGCAATTTCTCTTATCTTGAAATCTGACAAAGACCCAAAGGCAATTACTTTCTATAGGCCAATATTGGTTTTAAATCATGATTATAAACTGTTTATGGCTATCTTAGCACACCAGGTGGCACCTCTTCTACAGTCCACAAGGATTGAACAAGCTTTGTCCCAGCTTACTCTACAGAGGACAATTTAAAGTCGCACTCTTGACTGAGCTCGCAAATGTCAACAAAGCTCCATTTCTTTTAGCTAGGTTCAATGCTGAAAAGGCTTTTGATAGGG
This sequence comes from Protopterus annectens, assembly GCF_019279795.1. Taxonomy (NCBI): domain Eukaryota; kingdom Metazoa; phylum Chordata; order Ceratodontiformes; family Protopteridae; genus Protopterus; species Protopterus annectens. Next base: position 661,515,188 of record NC_056747.1, read on the forward strand.
TTTCCTGGCCTCTTCTGTTTAAAGTTTTAAAAGTTATGAAGTTGCCTTCTTAATTCATTGCCCTCCTCTGAGCTTTGTACTTTTCTCCATCTGCATGAATCAAATTAGGATCTCGGGTATCACAGATATTTCAGTTAACACAAGATACCAGACAAGGTTACCCTCTATCCCCCTTGATGTTTTGCTGTTTATATAAAGCCACTAGCAACCAAGCTTATGTAATCTATGATTCCTGGACATCTTTGCTATGGGAAGAAATACAAGAAATCTTTATATGCAGACAATTTACTTCTTACACTTAGTAACCTAGATTGTGTCCACCCTCATGTATTTCATTTGTTAACCTCTTGTGGGGAAACAGCAGGTTACACAGTTAATCCTGGGAAAATACAAACTTACCATAAATCATTCCCACTGAACAGCTCTGAGTAGGCTATATCCATTTGTGAATAAATCGGGCAATATGAAATATGTAGGAGTGGCAGAAACACCTTCTGTGCAATCAACATTGCAATTTACATACAATTCTATCACAAGTCTCACGTGTACCTCATTACGAAGAATATACCTGATTTGGGGTCTTAAGTTATTATTCCTCAAAGCTCCACACTGAAAGGGTCCATCAGACATTCAGTGTTAGGAATGTTTTAACTGATATTCATGGTAAATAGAAATGAATCATAGTAATTCATTAAAAGATCTTTTTTTAATAAGTAAAAGCAACATATTTTAACCATCGTATGACCTTCCTGGTTGAAGCTGTTACTAAGCTATTAGTATGTGTTCCACATTTTTCCCATTTGTTCAACATTATGAGTGTTTGTGTTCCTCATTTTGGAGGTGGAAGGTTGAGAGCTATGAATTCTATTTTTCTAAGATAAAACAGTTTTGTAGGAACTGGACAGGGATCAGGATAGAGCTTCTGCACAGGATCCAGGGGGTGACATGGTTTGTCTGATTGTTGATCCTATACGCTTCTTACAGTCTATTACTCCCTCTCCAGTGGGGTTTAGGATTACATTAAAAAAGGATAATTACAAAATTTTATGGGTGGGGTAAAGTCAAGGATTGGATGGGACCTGTTAACACTGCCAGCTGGCCGTGAAGGCTCATCTCTTCCTCACTTTGAGTTATATAGTGCAGTACACAGGTTAAAGCTATTGTATGGATTATTTGTTTTAGCTTATTCTACAGAATGGAGTGTCAACTGGAGGGTAAACTGAACTTCTTTCAGAAACTTATAACAGGTAGGCCCCGTCACTTGGGCAGGACCACAGGAAGTATAGAGAAGAGCTTTTTTTAAACTGATTCAACAGAGTTTTGAACTTACTAAGACAAAGGTATGGATATAAATCTTTGCCTGTTCAATTAGCTAAATGTTAATGTCAGCTTCATTTTAGGTTAATACTTCAACTTAGGGGCACCACAGGGGTATTATTTTGGAATCAACTAGAGGACCTCTATGATAATTTTTGTAATAACCTGTAACATAATTGCATGTAAAAATGTTTTTTTGTTATTTTTTGCAAAAAGCTTATCTCCCCGGGCCTCTACTGAAAATGGACATGTATCCAGTTAGACTAGCCCGGTCAACAAATGTAAAATAAAATAAATAAAATAAATAAGTGGACCATAATATTACATACATAGAGGCTTGTGAAGAGCTAGGGATTTCTAATTTGTCAGGAATCCTATACAATAACCATGAAACACTTGGGATAGACCACTGTGGATACAATGCTGGTTAGGGGTGGAAGAGGAGAATACATTTCAAGAAACTATAAGCTTTTATAGCTTAGTGCTGGATTATAGAAATAAATATAGAATTACATGAGAGACATGTCTAGGGGTCCATATCCCTATAGCTTCATGGTTGGAAATTCTGATGTTACCACAATATGTCACAAAATCTAGGCAATACCATTTTTTGTTTTGCAATGTTTATTTAACTACTTTTATATGCCAACTAGGCTCTCCCAGTGAATCCCACACGTTTTTATGTTGAAATGTGGTACCAAGGACCCTGGGGACTGTATTCATATTTTTTGGTACTGTCCCAGTTTAGCAGAATTCAGAGGGGGAAATAAGAAAACTCTGTAATAAGTTATACCTAGACATAAACCAAATCTTGCTGGTCCTATTTTTTCTGGGGTTTGACTAGATGGAGCAATGGTACTGGATGGCATAACTACCTATTGCACAACTAACTCTGGTGGGGAAAAAGCCATCAATATATCATGGAAGAAGGTCTCTCCACCTGATACAAGTCAGGCCACTGACATTATGAATGAGATTAGGCTCTATAGAGTGAGGTCTAGGTCTTCGAAGGCTTGAGCTCTAGCTCTTAATAAATGGAAGCAGTAGGATGACCTATTCAAAACTCACTCAGACAACTGAGAATTTGTTGGGGAGGGACAGCAAATTCAGAGAGTTTGCTTAATTAAATTAATATGGGGATGCAAAATCTGGGTAACTGACTCAGAGTTTTATGTTTCTTTTCTGTCTATTTGATGCATGTCAAATACTGTAATTGTCTAGGTTTATCATGGTTTCACATGGATGGTTGACATCTCTTTTCTCAAAGCAATGTACACAGTTTGGGGTAGTTTATTATACGGTTGTAATAAAGATGCAATTAAAAAAATCTTGCTTTCCAGACAGTAAAAGAGAAGTTGGTTTTAAAAGTTTAGAGTAAATAAGAAGAAAGTAAATCAGGGTTAGTAACAGCAACAGAAAGGGTGGAAATATCTATGACTTATTTAGTTGCAGTTTAGTACATGTGATAGGGTACACAGGCAGACATTGCATAATGAAGTGAATACTGTATGAACAGTCACGTTAAAAAAAAGAGAGAGAATGGATAAAGAAAAAAAGAGAAGAAGAAAGTGCTGGAAGAAATTATACATGAATATGAAAAATCACACAGCTAGACAGAAAAGTCTGACCCTAGGATTCAGAAACGTGGGTGCATGATGGCAAAATACTGTGATCCAAGTACAGAAATATGCCCCAAATCTAATTAAACAATACAATAGAGCCAATTAGTGCCACAGAGATGGATTAATTAAAGAGCATGTTGGCAAAATACCCATAAATAACATAATAGTAGTAAAGTCACATGACTCGAGGCACCCAGTATCAGTATGCAACATGTCTGCAATGATGCATATTCGCATGCACAATGACGTATCACTATGAGAACAGCTGAAAGCCACAGTAAGGCCTTCTGACAGAGTGCCTATTAATTTATTGTCATAAATAGGAAGGAGATGGGTGTATATGTAGGCATGAAAGGGAAGTGCAAACAAACGAACACAGAGAAGGGCAAGTGGAAGGGAGACTAGGATGTGGGTGAGGAAGCAACCCATTTCTTTTTCAAGAAAAGTAGAGGAAGAAAGTTGCATGAGGAAGGAAGGTATGGGCAGGAAACGAAGGAAAGGGATGGTAGCAGAGATGAAAACACAGAACAGCTACAAAGGAGATAAAGGGAGGAGAACTCCTGATAGGGGGGATTGGACTACAAACTGCACAAGGATGTGAAATACCCTGATGGGCGTAAGGTGGGGGTGACAGCTGACATTTACAATGCCCAATGCCACACCCAACAAGAGGTCAGTCACCTAAGTGACTGCTCCCACCAATGTACCCAGATTCTTCTAGTCAGATAGACAAGTTTTATTAAAAGTAGTACAGTAATCACAACTTTACTGTTAAGGTCTTATCCCAAATAAAATAAGCAATGAGGATGGACGTATTTGTGAGGAATCTGAAGGCCACATAATATTTGTTGACAGCTCTCTCAACAAATGACATTAAGCCATAAAATACACTAAAAAAGACCTTTATTTACAGTCTGAAATAGGACACAAAGTAAAATTTACCAAGACTGGACTTTAACTTTGTAGTGTCATTGGTCAGTAATCAAACAGATTTAGTTAAGCTAGCAAAACAGAATTCCGGTAAGCAAGCAAGCTGATCTCATTTACAGATAGTTGACATCCTAGGGCCATGGCTTAAGCCTGGAATGTTGCATGCTAAAGGGCATCTGACTGCTCACAACATCTGGCTGAAAACAAATATCCACCTCAGAAATAAGTTCCAGTTCCTGTAAATGACTACTGTTGCAATGATCCATAAAATGTACACTGTGCTGACTGGAAACGGAATGACCTTCAAGGTTCCTCAAGAAAGGACAATGTTCTGAAAGTTCTTTTAGCAAAGGTGCATTCTAGTAGGAAAGGACTGCAATGTGGCTTAAGGTGCCCCAAAATGGCATTTAATTCCTTTTGGATGTGGACCACCACACAAGACCACATCTCAAATAGTGGCCTACTGCTACACAACAGAAGCACATATCCTTCCATCCTTGTTTAGTTAGCATACCATTGCTTAGTTGCCCATCTTCACAAGGATGAGCTCCACCTTCACAAAAGTCCCCTGAAGTTTCTACTGTTAGAAGTACACCCCTTAGCCCTAAACCATGAGTGTGGGAATGCTTCCTGAAATTGTTCCATGTCCCCAGGACCACAGCTTTCCCAAAAGTGAACTCTCTAATTATCCAGAGAATGGACTGAAACTTACCTTCAAGCGACTGGAATACTTCCATTAGTCAAATAAGTGAAGACGGAGATCTGAAACCTGGAAGATATTAATAAGCGAATCCAGCATTTTAGCTACAGGCAGTAAAACATCTGAAGCACATTACTAAACTGGATTACTCAAGGAGACAGTGTGCATTACAGCTGCATTCAACCCTTACAGATGGAGCAGCATCTGTGTAATGAAGTGACTGCATCAGCACAAAGAAGGCCACATTTCACATCTTCTGAGGCCTCTACAGGAAAAGAAAAGAGAGGGTAATGGAGTTTACCAAGGTGGGGGCTTCGTCTCTCCACTCAAGATTGCATTCATCCTGTGATAATCAGAGGAATTTATATGCTTAGTTAGCTGTTATCACACACAAGGGTCTGGAACTTATAGCAGCTGTGGTGGATTTAAAAGTTGGGCATGAGCTTTGGCGTTGGTCTAGCTTTGCGTTCCATTATCCCAGTTCTCTTCCTGGCTGCAGCTTCATCCTGTAGGAATGATTCTCTGGCATTCTTCTGTACTGGGTTGTCATCCATCATGGTAAGCCAATGCAATGAAGTAGGTGTCAAGCTTCTCAAGCTTGTGTGTGTGTCATCAGCAAATGAAATGATGACGCAAAATCCTTTGACATCATGCTGTAAGATAAGAGACAACTCCTGTGATGGTCTTTTTTGACAATCTATTGATTGCGGGTATAATGTGAAAGCCTATGCTTTTAGGCACTGAACAAAGGAATTTTCCAATGAACCATGTTAGGACAGGCACCAATTAGCATAATTAGATAGAAAAAAAGGGATTCTAGATAGAGGCTTGCACTCTTACAGATAATGCAGGGTAATCCTAAGGAGAGTGCATGTTTCGGGTGGGAAGTGAGCTAAAGTTCAGAAAAACAACTTACTGCTGAGAAGTCAAATGGACAATTGCATAAAGTGTCAACCCATTTCAGACGTCCCCTCAGAGTGCATTATGCTGTACATGTTTGAATTTTGTCACAGAGCCAGAACTCACAACTTCTAAACATAGGTTGTTCCTTCCAGTTATAGCACCACACTTCTTCACATTACCGCTATGTCCCACAACCCCCCTCGTCAATTTTTATATTACATAGTGCTAATCTTCTAAAATGGCTTTGCCTTCTTAGTGACCCTGAACATTTCTATAATGTCCCTCCACTTCTCAAGAAGCATGGGGTATGAAATTACGTGCGTATTCTATGATCACAAGCAAGTATCAGTTATATTCAAACCCAGTCCACCAAGTTTGAAGCTCAGTGTCAAATATTATACAATTTATTATACATTCATGTTAAGTCCATTTTTGCATATCTAACAAAACCCTTGACAGTGGCTAAAACATTTAAGCTGCCATTTTCTCAAGTCACCATATTCTATGCCAATTCTAAAATTCTACCACCAAAAAAGGTAAAAAAAAACAAACAAAAAAAAAACTGTGCTACCTCGCCCACAAAGTATGAAAAAAAGAAGATATGTCTTACCATAACATTCCATCTGTGTTGTTGATTTTTTCCATTCATCACTGATGGGTTTGGTTCCGAGCCCCATGGAACAGTGTTGGCATAATACCAAGCTTGCGTACACCAAAAATTTTCGAGCTAAGCTGCTACCCACAATGCCCTTCTCCCTGTTACCTCAGATCATGTTTGCAAAAGACATAGAAATAAAGCAGAGGCCATTTCTGTGCAAAAATCCTGACACACCACAAGGACCCCATGAGATCCACCAGGAGCCTTTGGTGGGGGATGGATGGTGGGGTGTGATGAATGGAAGAAGATGAACAACACAGATGAAACATTATGGTAAGACATAACTTCTTTATCTGATGTTGTTAATCTTCTTTCCATTCATCACTGATGGGACAGAATCCAAAGCTACCTGAGAAACCTGGGTGGCCCTTATGGAAGAATATTCCTGAGCACCATTGAGCCGAAGGCCGCTCTTCCTCTGGAGACCATATCCAAATTGTATTGTTTGATGAAACTGTGTGGTTTAGCCCAAATGGCAGCTGCGCAAATGTTGTCCCATGGAGTGAAAGGCTAAAGAGGTTGCTATAGCTCTAGTTGAATGTGCTTTGCTACTGTGAGGTCTAGGCTCGTTTGCACATGAATATGAAAAAGAAAAATAATCTCTGAGCCACTTTGATAAAGTGACTTTCGAAACAGCATATCCCATTCTTGGACCAGAGAAAGAAATGCACAGTTGGTCTGACTTGCGGATAGATTTAGTCCTGTCTAGTTAAAAACGTAGTTGCCTATGCACATCCAAGCAGTGTAGGCAGGGTTATCCTTTATTCGAATAGTTCAGGAAAAACACTGGGAGCTCGATGGATTGGTTCACAGAAAAATCAGAAACCACTTTGGGGAGAAAAGCTGGATTAGTACGTAGAGATACTCTGTCTTTATGAAATATTACATATGGTCTCTTGATGCATAAGGTCTGCAATTCTGAGATCTGTCTAGCTGAAGTGACAGCTACCATGAGAGAAATTTGAGGTCACATTTTGCAGCAGGTTCAAAGGGGGGTTGAGATAGTGACTGCAGTACTAGGGACAGATTCCACGTCTCTAAGGGACGCCTAACTGGAGGTCTGCTGTGAAATACTCCTTTGAGAAAGGTTTTGCATAGGCGAGTGGACATAAGTGGAGTGCCCTCTAAACCGTTATGGAAATTGCTGCCGAATGGACTCGTATGGTAGAGGCTGATGCTCCGTTTTCAAAGAACTCAGATAGGTACTGAAGGAAGACAGAGACCGGAGCTGAGAAAGGGTCTAGCATCTGCTCTTTAGACAAAATAGAAAACATTTTCCATTTATCTCTATAAAGTTTTCTGGTGGATGATTTATGGGAGGTCAGAATAATATCGCGAACAGTGAGGAAAGAGCTTCCTGCCTGGTGACTAACTGTACTTGATATACCTCCGGGATGCGTATTACCATATCAAAATGGACAAACGCTCCAGGAGTCTTCTTCGCTTCCGGCTAGGGTAATACGCATCCCAGAGGTCTATCAATTACATCCAAATATCCTCCCTTAAAAAAGGGAGAATGGATTGAACAGTGACCATGAGGAACTTGGTTTGCACAACCGATTTGTTTAAATGGCTGAGATACAGGATGGGTCTCCAGTCCACGGCCTTTTTAGGCATTAAAAAGAATCTCGAGTAAAACCCGCATCTGCATTGATCTGGAGGGACTGGTTGGATGTCTCTTTTTTGACACAGCTTTGTTATCTCTGAAGCCACTTCTTCCCTTTGATTGGGTGGAACATCAGGAAGGTTTTTTGTAGGTTTTGGGCAAGAGATTAGAGGGATGTAGTAGCCTACGGAGAGTATTCTTTGCACCCATCGATTGTTTGTAATAGAGCACCAGGCAGTATGGTGCAGAGAAAAATGAGCCCTGACTGCTTCCAGAGGAAAGCAAGTGGGCAACGATTCAGGAGCATTAAGACCGCCCAAAGAAGGAATCTCTGGAGTTTTGGTTTCGGGGACCCCCTTTGCCCCAAAAGGGGCATCTTCCACCATTGAAACCCCCTCTGCCTCTGGGGGAATCCTCGCCACGTGCGTTACGGAAAGGACCCTGAGATTTCTTGTGCCAGATTTTCCCACTCCTCTGGTTCCTGGAAAAAGAAAGTTGAGGCTTGGAAAAATATAGGCCAATGGCAGAGTCTTTCCATCTTGTCCGCACCTGGCTAGTGTGTCCTTCACATCAGAACCAAACAAGGAAGAAGGTTCAATAGGGGCATTCAAAAAGGAGGACTTGAAGTAGTCCATGAGGTCGCAGATGCGCATCCAGATATGACGCCTTATGACTATGCCCGCACCTGCAGCTCTGGCCACCCCTTCGGTTGCGTGGGAGAGCAGCCTCATGGACGAATTGGAAAAAGATTCAAGGGTGGCAAGTTGAGAGACAACCTTTTCCCATGCCTCGTCAGAAACTTGACCCAAGAGGGATACAGAAGGTTTGGTAACCAGATCTCTTTGGAGCCTCATGTGCCAAGTAGCTCAGGGACCTGACAGCAAAGGTCGGTGAAGCAAAGACTCGCTTCCCCAAACAACTGTCCAAAACCCGAGACTCCCTGTTGGGTGGGTGGACAGTAGGACTTTCTTCTGCTAGATCCTTTTTAGTGGCCTCCACCACCACCACAGCGTTAACTGGCAAACCTCGGGACCAGTGTGGATGCTCTTCCAGCGAGAAATAATTTTATCAGGTCTCCGGGGAATGGCCTCAATAGAGTCAGGGTTATGCCAAGCACGCTGTATGACAAGCTGGATTAACTCGTTGGCAGGTGGGATCACTCAAGAGGTAAAAGGCCAGGAGCGAAAAGCCTGCAGGAACACAGATTCCTCCGAGGAAGGTTTGGAGGGCTTCCAGCCACCCCTCTGTTTTAATATTTCCAGGATGTCTCCGAAGCAGACATCATCCAGGGGTGACCGTAGGGACCTCTCCCCATCATCACAGTTCGTGTCTTCTGTCAAAGACTCTTCAGGAGAGTCTATGTGCTTCCTCTTGCACGCCTTCTTCTGAGGAGGTTCCTCAGTGGGAATATCTGAGGAAGACTCAGAAGGATGGGTACCCCGAACTGGGGTTTCCTGAGGCTTCGCCTCCTGGTGTTCCAGGGAGGTGGTTCATGGTAGCTGTAGATCAGAGGGTGCAAGATGAAGTTCCGATGTCGGAGGAGCACTTCCTGAAGCAAGCACCCACTCCATCACCCGAAAAGCAGGCCCGCCCGAAGAGGAGTGGGAGTCCAGAACCAAGAAGGACAACCTCGGAACCAGAGTCGCACCCCGCTCCGTCAGACCCGCTCCCAGAGATGGAGCCTCAAAGCAGGATCGGGGCAGGCGTTATCCCCAGGTCCGAGGGCAGAACCGATAAAACACTCAGAACCGTGTCCTGAACCGAGGACTATGCCCCCCCCAACCATGAGTCTGAGAAAGAGACAGTTCCATCAGAACCGAAAACCAAAGGGATGGTCTCGAAGCCTCAGTGACGGTCACTGTCGAAGCCGAGGAATGGGGTTCCAAAAAAGACGTCGGACCAACGGGCCTTGGAACCGATGGGCCTGAAGGAGAAGTATACGTCAGAGTCCTAGGAAAGATAGACTCAAGTCCCAGAGGGGGATGAGTCTTTGGAACATTTGGTATCCCTCTGGCCGTTAACAGCTGATACAACAGGCGCACCACATCAAGTTTGGATAGACTCCTGGTAGACCTCGTGGATACTCCTGAAGGGGAGTCAGGTCGATCCAAAAAAGGGCTGTACATTTGACCCAGAAACGGATCCAAAGAGGGGGAGTACCGGTATCTGAGCTAGTGGCACCATAGTCTCTAATTTGGAGACAGGAAGCAAAGGAATCAATGATGCAGTGAAAGGGCTTGGTGCCGTTGAGGCACTCGGAGTCGATGTCATCGGTTCCAAAGCAATGGCAGAGGTCGAAACCACTTTTGATGCAGTCAAAGGCAAGGTCAGTGCCGCAGCTGTAGTGGAAGGCAAGGTCAGTGCCGTAGCTAGAGGAGTTGGTGCCGAAGGTGGTGCCAACATCGAGAATCTGGTAATATCCATGGCTTGAGTCATAACAGTATTCGGAGAACAGCTCAGAACAGCAGTAGTTAGAGCTGAAGTAGCAAGTCTATGCTCCGAGGAAGTTTTGCGGGCCTTATGTTTAGGAATCTTACCCCTATTACCAGCCGGTGAAGAGGGATCAGAGTAGGGATGTTTCTTGTCCTTCATTGGAGGGATTGTGACCTCCAACACAGAAAAGGCCTCTGAGAAAGGAGAAGCAAGAAGCCCTTTCAAAATCAATTTATTCTTGCGTTCATTCAGCATCCGCTGACTGAAACTTTGACAGATATGACAGGGGGGGGTTGAACAGAGAGATGAGAAACCCCCAGGCAATAAACGCAGTCATCATGAGAGTCACTGTTTGGGAGTTTACCATTGCAAGAGGTGCAATGCTTAAACCCCGAAGACCCTTTTTTATCAGACATGTCCACAAACACAAATCACAAGTTTACTAAACTAGAAAATCAAAAAAAGGAAAACACCTGGAAAGAAAAGAAAGAGGAAAGAAGATACCAACGATGGTATCAAGAGATACCACAAGGTAAAGACAGGGTGTACCAACGATGGTAAAAAGAATTATCTAATGCGTAGAGCTAGTTAGGAAAGTTACAAATAACTTTAAATGAGTAAAGTAGAAAGGAATAGATTTAAAGAGTGACTAAATAAGAGATATATATCCAAATATCAAGAAAAATACCACTTAACGTGAGAGCTCAGTGAAACGCTGCTATATGGCTACGTGGCAAACGAGATCTGGGGTAACAGGGAGAAGGGCATTGTGGGTAGCAGATTAGCTCGAGAGTTTTTGGTGTACACGAGCTTAGTATTACGCTGACACGGTTCCGAGGGACTCTGAACCAAACCCATCAGTGAGGAATGGAAAGAAGACTAACAACATCAGATTAGCACTTCTACAACATTCGTGATATGCCACTGACCAAGTACTCCAAGTCCAGCTCTCTACAGATTTTTTAACTCTTGCTTTGATTAACCATTTTTACATCTATCTTGAATTTGACTAAAATAGCCTTTAAGTGTTATGGATCAAACTACAAAGAAAAGGCTAAAAATAAATGTCAGAGATACACCACCAAGTGTACTGCTCAGTTCAGTTTTGCTTTAATAATAGTGTCCCAAATCCTATCTGGATATCCAGAAATGAGGACAGAATTTGCAAGCAAAGACAATACATGTTGTACTGTAGTACCATAAGATACTTCATGTAGAAACTGCCTTCAGAAGTCTGATTAAGTAACACAGCCCGATAATCTCCCCAACAGACAATTTCCTAATGTTTTTTCCAGAGTCATGAGAGACAGCAGTCTTCCTTATAAAGCATTCCATCTACTTGGCAGACTAACGCAGCTTGTGTAAGAAGTAAAAATATATTATCAAGACTTTGTATTCCACCTAAAAGCTACTTTGCATGATGGTGAACCTGTGCTAAGCTTCTACAAATTAAATGTATTTAACTTCTTTGTGGTCCTGAAGCTCTATAAGTCCAAGATAATTACACCACATCATTTAAAATACAGTGCAATGTGTTCAGTTTATAAGACTCAAATTAACTTAAAGAAGGCTTCAAGAGCCGCCTAAACTTAAGCACTGATGGCTTAGGCTTAACTTACAGCTGAAAAGAGATGCTTGACTTATATGAATGAAACAGGTCTCCAGAGTAAACTATAAGAATTTATATTATTAAAAAAAAAAAAAAAAATTTAAGTCATGATCAAACCATGGACTTACAAATTTTGAACTGGAAAATGGAAACATCAGCTTGGAAAAACCTTAACAGAAAACTATATTCTCATTTAGTCCGTCCCAGAGTGCATGAAAAACATTACAGTGCTATAAAATATGAGCAACAGATACGCTGTTCTCATGGACATACTACATGTATGTTTTTTACCCTTGGTATCACGGTATGGATATTAGTTTGAGTTTACTTGTTAGTTAACTGCACTTATTTTCTCCATTGTAATCCACTATTCTGTGAGCACTACTGAAATACGTGAAAATATCTGCATTTGTCGCCCTTTCTGTCCACAGGTAGAACACAGTACACTAGTCCCAAGAACAGTTTTCTGCTTCTACACATATAAAAAAAAAAAAAAAAAACTCACAGGTTCTAAAAATGGGCACACACCAGCCTTCCCCAAGTTTTCAACATAATCCCTCCACTATGCATAGCGTATGTGCCAGTCAGTATATTGTTACAGATTAAGAGTAAAAAGCCCTCATGTGAGGAAACCACAACTGCAGATCTTAATGGGAGATGTTACTACAGCATGTGCTAAGGAAACTCTAGCCTCAACTTGTTGATAAATAAACTCAAATGTTAAGATTTGCTCAATTTGCCTATTAAATGTCACCAACAGTAAAGGAAATTCCATTTTTTTTTACTTTTTCTTTGAAGATATTGTGCATCCATGATGTCTTGCACTGATTTTCTGTAAGCCACCTTATCTTATTTCCATCCACAATGCCAACAACACTATCCATTTACTCTCCTTTTCATGGTCTGTCAGAAATGAATTCACTCTACAATAGCACCTTTTGGTGGCACATAATGACAACAATGGGCTAGAGCACTCCTACATACACACTCTTACTGCTTGTACTACTCTGAACTACATGTCAAAGACACCTGCACTCAAGCTTCTACTAGGTGACTGCTACATGAGAACAGATCGCTCACTCTCCTTCACAGCAAGGAAGCAGTTCAGTGGGAGTGCACACCACCCTGTTCTAGTCAGTTTTCTGAGCAATATGGGCCCAACCTCAAACCAAACTTAAGAGGTATTTCCTGCTTCTACACTAGTAATCTGATATTAACTGCTAAATTCCTTTCTACGTACAATGTTATTTTATTACAGATGGGAAAAATGCATAAGGTGGGGTCCGTAAATGTGATTTCATACATATCCCAATGCTACTGATACTAGGCAGGTCCCAAAATAGAAGTATGAGGGTTTACAAGTCACAGAATGCTGAAAGTTTGGTATGATGAGCCAGAGAGACAGCTCCCATCAGCAACATGGGTTTAATTAATTAATGGCCTGGATTCCAGATTGCAAAGCAGGGATATTTTGAGCATCAGAAGGCTGCTTCCCATGGAAGATGATTTTTGGGATTCTGTACTATCTCATATTCTTCCCAGTGGAGGCCAAAGTGCTGAAAGTAAAAAGAAGAGAATGAGGGATGGCATGCTTTCTCACCAGTCCTGAGGAGAGGGACATGATTCTGGCTTGCCAGAAGGGTGACATCTAGTGGCAGCAATAGGTGTTACAACCACTGGAGTCCACGCCTATTGAGCCTACACGTCCGAGTGCATTTGCAATGTATAAAATAAAGGGAATTCAGCATGTGGAAGCATGTTTTCCCACAGAAAACAATAGCAGCAGAACTTGGAAGATCTGCTGAGGGGACAGTGTGATTCTCCTGGGGAGAGTAGGCCACCCTCCCTGGACCAGTAAGGTGTCTATCTTCCTATCAATGCAGAAGGGGGGACAAACAAGCAGGAACAAATGGGTTGCAGGGCTTTCACTTTGCCTGGGAATGCTTAACTTCCGTCGCCCTGAAAAAGTATGAAGAATGAATTCAAGTAAAGAAGCCATTGTTTAGATCCTGTGGAGAATAAAAAAAGTGTTGCAGACAGAAATTCAAAGCCAAAACAAGCATATTCAAGGGCACGTGTACTAGTTTTCTGTATCAATACATAAACTAGCTTAAAAAGAAAGCAGAATAGGGCATAACAAAACAGCCCAATCCTACAATGTAATGACTTCAGTAGTCTTTAATGCTCAATCCCTACCCCAAGAAAGAAAAAAAAAATAATCAGTGGAAAATAGCTGCGCTTCCAACTTCAGGTCACTGGGAGGGAAAAGGTGACAAAAAACTCTGTTAAAAAAATTATGAACACATCGCCATTTGTTTTATGTGACTAATGGAAGGTGCTCATCACAGTAAAGCCCTCTAAGTTAAATGTATTGCAAGACTTTTGTTGCTGTAGGATACTACTGTGAACATGCATGTCTGAAGGGTTGAAGGTTGAGGGTCTTTAGCGACTGTACAAAAATAAATGCTGTTACTTTAATCCACACACACTTCAGATACTAGCTTAGCTAAATTTGGAAAGGGGTGATGAGTGAAAGAAATGCGCCAAATGTAAGGAGAGGGAAAATATGCTGTCACCACAGGGAAGGAAGACCCATCTCAAAGCTATATACAGGACAATGTGAAGGGTGGTACCCATACCAACAGGGACAGTAGATATATTCCAAGATGTCCCACGCCAAACATAAAAATTCCTCAGTTTCCCAAGTACAGAACCCTAACAAGTAAATACAGTAATTCTTTAGTGCACATAATCCTGTTTATTTTATACAGCTATTGGGGCAGCATTTTGTCATTCAAGCAAACATAGTAAAAAAAAAAAAAAAAAAAAAACACAACTCGACATGGTTGTGAGATGCTGACCACAAAGGAATGCTACAGCTCACATGCGAAACTGTCTTTTTTATAAATATCAAATCAAAAAATAAATGCGTATTACTACTAATAAGGGTAGTGCATCATTCTACTCAGCTGTCAGGAGTCCATACACTAAATACTGGGCCATATACTGAATATGGCAGTCCAAAGGTGTACACAGCATTGTAGTTCTTAGTGGCAAATTACATATAGGGCCTCCTACGACACTGTTGCTCTTCATACTATGGGCTTGAGAAACATATTTAGTATTAGGCGGTCAAAATGCTATAACAGCTCTTCAGTTTACAGAGGAGATGTCAGCCAATGAAAAAGAAGCATAAGATATGCAATTACTTGACCAGTATAATACTCCAGCAAACAGAAGTGGGTAAAAGAAGAGGAGGAATGCAGGCAGTTATAGTCAATTTAGTTTAGTTATGTATGCATTAACTGGCAACATGGACTGATACCAGTGGGATCTGCCAGTCAGAATCAGACTAATTATCTACATCAAAGACATTACTGCTGGTAATTCAACATGGCTTGCATTTCAGAGAATAACATGCACCCAAGTGCAAAGTGAATTAAGTTGTTAATCATCACTGTCAAGATAATGTTAAGGAAAAACAGTTTTGTTACTATATCAGCTTATTTTCTAAACTGGTTCTGAATTAAATAAAGACCAACAAGGCTCTCAACCTAGATTCTAATACAGTTCCAATAGGAGTCTCAGTGCAGAAAGGCTTTTAGCTTTCACCACACCCCCTTACTGTAACGTGTTGATTGTTCCAAACCTCTGGTCATGCAGGAGAGAAAGCCTGCCACCCAGTATTCATTCCAAACCTTGAATTTCAAGTGGAACTGTAAACTTGAAGCTCCTTTCAGTGACAACAGGAATCTGTGTGTTTTAATACAGTAGTTTTCTTTTCCCAGTAAGTTATGTAATTCCAACACAAAGACTCGCATTTCTTTTACAAGGAATCACTAGTACACAAACAAGCTGCTATGGGGACAGTACTGCAGTTGCACTGTTAGAATACCTCTGCTGATGACCTTACAGAAAAGGAACTTGCTCACTTTTTTACTGTCTGCCACTGCTAGTGAGTTATGTAGGAAGTGGGTCCAACTACTGCTGCAGGTATCAGATGGTTTCAGTAGTCTCCAGTGTACTTCGGTCTTCACTCCTTTTCTCCCATGTCGTTGGCATACCTCTCATTTATGTGCTTATGCCACATAACATGGACTGTGGTTCTAACAAAGGAGATTCTGTCTGAGAAAAAAACAAAGTCTGAGGCAGTCAACGTCTTTTAGTGGTACCCCCTCAGCAACTGTTATGCAGCTGCTATACAAGACAGTACACGTATGGTAGAATGTTGTCTGTTACGTCAACAGCAGCATGCTACTGTATCCTCCCACTATGCAAACACTAGAATTTGCCCACTTATCCTGCAAAAAATATCAGCATGAAACCCACTGCTGCACTATAGTAACCCAGAGAAGATGAATATTCACTGAGAAATAAGGTCAAAAGCACAAAAAAAAAATGATTGCTTTAGATAATATGTAATGTGTTCCCAAAGGTTAAGAAAAAGAGGAACACATGGAAAGCTTCTAATTAAAAAAAATGCTGTAAAAATATATCAAAAACATATGTACATAAATGCATAAATTCTTTCAAAATCACACGCACCTAAGTGAAACTACTGAAAATAAGAAAAATTAGAAACACATTTTTTTAAGAAGTTGAGGCAGTTGTAAAACCTGTATGAAAATATATACATCAAACTAACACACTACAAACATGTAATACTGACATAGTTTATACACAAACACAACATGCATGAATTTGATCGACAAAGAAAAATATCAACAGCCACTTGACTGACCACAGTTGATGGACAGGTGTGCTAGATCGACAAACCCCTTTCCCTGGAGATTGTTTACTAACTCTGACATTGCAAAATTGTTATTTTTTTGTTTAATTGCATGCAGCAAAGATTTTCCTTGCACATGCCAGCAGAAGTGGTTTCAGCCCAGAAATTAGTAGTTTATTGGCCATTTTGGGCTAATTTCTATCTCTTTCATTTCCCTGCTATAAATACCGCATTTGCCCGGTTTTGCACGCCAGGCAGCGCCGGCTAGCTAGGGTATAACTATTCCCAGCTCCACAAAGTCTCCTCTTCAATTTTTCCCATGGAACTAGACAAACTTTCAACTCAAGCCATTCATTTCTCAGCTCAGCACTTGCTCAAAACTCATAGCAAGCACTTATAAACCCTCCTATAATGTACAGAAGGACAAGGCTCTCTATTCAACCTTACCAGCCATTCAGTAAAACAGTTCACTGTACCTATACAGGCATGTCCAAAGGGCAGTTTCAGGTGTAATCTCCAGTCCAACTGGTGAATCTGGGCATTTTGAGGCAATGTTACAACTGCCTCGTACACAGACAACCTTCTCCCTCATACCACCAAACACTAATACATGCGAGAGATGCAATTATACAGCCAAACTGGAGGCTAAGCTCTCTCAACCCAAGGCTGGATCAGACAGTCAAGAGGAGAAGGGAAATACTTGCATCACACCACAAGTCTCACATAGACCCATTAAACCAGCACCGGCAAAAAACACATAAATACACGAAAACATACTCTGAGGCTCTAAATAAAAATCTGCAAAAGCAACAGAGACCTCCAAAGCAGACATCCAAGCAACCTCCACCCCCCAACACAAATCATGAAACACATACTTCACAAAACCAGTGTGCCATGCAATCACAGTCCTTAAGGCAAAATAACATACCCAACATACTAGTAATAGGTGACTCGACAGTCAGGCACACTGACGTCCCACTCACTAGGCTGAATAAGGAGAAGGTTACTGTTAGCTGCCTGTCAGGTGCCAGGATCCACCACATAACACAAGCACTCAGGTCACTCCATAACAAGTACAAATATGACTCTGTCATTGTCCATGTTGGTGTAAATTACCTGAGCCGTACCTCCCTGGACTACATGAAAACAGACATGGAAGAGCTCTCTGATCTTGTAGCCCAGGCCGGTATGACCCAGACCCTGAGTAGCATCCTGCCCTCACCAAGAATGATACCACAGTATAAAGAAAAAATTATCAATTTCAACAACTGGCTAAGCTTCTGGTGTCATTCAAAGGGGTCCAGTGTCTGTCCGCCTGGAATGACAAGCTTGACAAGTCACACTGCTTCACTAGAGACAGCTTGCACCTGTCACCCTTAGGCTTTTGAATACTGGCCAAGGCTCTTGTCACCCACATTATGCCTTTTTTAGGCAAGGCTCAAAAGACAAACCCACAGCAATAAATAGCACAAACAACAAAAAACAGAGGGTAATGCTACTCAATGCCAGAAGTCTAAACCTCAAAATGCATGCACTCGAGGCACTCCTCAGTATGGAGAAAATTGATATATGTGCAGTAACAGAAACTTGGTTTAAGGCTCAAGAGAGAACCCCAGCACTACCAGTCTACAACTCATACCATACATTTTGGCCACAGAACCCGGACCGAAATACAAAAGGCGGGGGCGTATCCATATTCATCAAGGATACCCACACCTTAAGGTTAGTGGCACAGCACGATGCTTCAGAGATCATACACATGCAACTAACAACAGGCAAAACTGCAATTCAAATTGTAGCTTGCTACAGATCACCTACCATGTCCCAGGACCTCCATTCCGCATTTCTGGAAACACTGGGAAATATAAAGGTCCTACCAAACACCCTAATAATGGATGATGTCAATTACCCAAACATTAACTGGGAGAACTACCAGAA